>NC_143145.1:64843765-65149348 GCF_059928025.1 Delphinapterus leucas
GTGTGGATCTCTGAGTTTATCTTAGTTGGAGTACATGGAGCTTCTTGGATGTTCTTTGCAACAGTTGGGAATATTTGGTTATTATTTCTTTATATTCTTTCTGCTTCTTAATTTTTCTCCTCTCCTTCTGGGAATGCTATTATGCATATGTTAGTGTGCTAGATGATCCACCGTATATCTCTGAGGTTCTTTAAATTTTTTTCTTTCTTTTCTTTTTCCTGTTCCTCAGACTGGATAATTTCAATTGTCTTATATTCAAGTTTGCTGATTCTTTCTCTGACAGCCCAAATATGTTGTTGAGCTGCTATAGCAAATTGTTCACATCAATTATTTTTATTTTCTACTTCAGAATTTTTGTTTTACAAAATTTCTTCAGAATTATTTTTTAATAATTTCTATTTCTTGATTGATAATACACTTTTGGTGAGACACTGTATTGTACTTGTACTTTCCTTTAATCCTTTAGCCATGGTTTCCTGATTATATTTATAGTAGCCAATTTAAAGTCTTGTGTAGTAAGGTCAGGATCTGGGCTCCCTCAAGGACTATTTCTGTTGATCTCCCCCTCCCCCCACCTGGGTATGGTCAGTACTTTCCTTTGTATTTGTATGTATCATTTTAGTTGTTGTTGAAACTGGACTTTTAAATAATATAATGTGACAACTCTGGAGGTCAGGTTTCCTCTCCCCCTTCAGAGTTTGTTTCTGTTGCTCTTTGTTCTTGATGTTTTTATTCCCATTTGTTTATTTAGTGACTACTCTAAACTGATTACAAGCCTATATGTGTGCCATGTGCAGCCACTGAAGTCTCTGCTTAGTTAGCTTAGTAGTGACCTCTTGTTTGACTGAGATTTTCTTAATGCCTTGAAACTTAAAGACTTCCAACCTTTCACCAAGAACCTCTGTGTATGTGTGTGTTGAGGCATACCTCCAGCACTCCAGCAGTTTAAATCTCTCTGTAGCCTCATTTCCTGCTTGGACAAAGTCTTGAGGCTTAGCCAGAGATGAAAGACTAGGGCCTTCTCAGGTCTTTCCTGGACATGAAAATAGCGTTACACGGTGCATGCAATTCTATATCTACAGAAGTATGTCAGAGTGTTCCAAAGACACTTGTAGGTATCTCATTCCCTAGCAATTCCTTTTAAGTGTTTTGGTCAGCCTCTTATTTTCCCTATATCATATTGCCAACTCAAGCATTGTGGTGTTAAACAATTGCCCTGTTTTGTTTTTTTTGTTTGTTTTGACTAACTCTGTAGGAAGAGCTTTGCCCTCTTGAACAAGTTCTGCATTAGATCTGATAAAGATAGGTCCTATGAATGGATCTTTTCCAAGAAGCTATAGAAATGTCAAATATTGATAATTCTCTGAGGATGGGGTTTGGGGGAGGTTTCTAATTCTACTTCCTTCTGCAATGACTGTTGGGTGCTCACTTTCAAATCTATCTTGGTTGTAGGGCTTGGTTTTCAAGAGCCCCATGGAGTTGGGGAGAAAAAGGTGAAAATAGGACAAGTTAAAATGTCCCAGTGCTCACTCTTACAGAGTCAGCTGTTTTTCTTGGAAAAACATTGTTAGAATTGTTGCAAGATTTTGGTTAATTTCCAAGGTTCTAAAGAAGTTAATTTTGACAATTTTTCCACTGTTCTTTTTGCTTCAATGGAGGAGTGAACTTTTTGGAAGTCATTACTCTGTCATTCCAGAAGTTCTTCACAATTCTCTCATTTTGAAATGTTTAATATTCTATTATGTATTCTGATTTTTTCAGTGTGTTTCAAACAAAACATATCTATGGGCAGCATATAGCTACAGAAAGAGAAACAACTTGTAATTGCTTATATAAGCTCATGTAGTGAAAGTCTACGGTATTAACTGAACACCATTTGATAAAAAACTACTGATATAGAGAGTTTCCTAATACTATCTCTTTATTACGGTAATAAGAATGGAATAATGGTATTTTATAATCAGCCAAAATTTAAATTGTTTATTGTCATATTTGTATAAATCAGTTAAGTGAGTAGTTTATTTTTTTAAATGTTATCAAAGCGGAAAATGACACAGATTAGGGAGTCCTTTCTCAGGCTGCAGATATTTTGGTTGAACTGTGAGTCTTAACATATCTGTAAAATTCAGTTCTATAGACCACATCATTCTTTACTGAAGATATACTCTTATTCTTGAATCACAGTTATTTTTGACTTCCTGTTCACTAGTTTAGGCTATACCACCTCCTTTTCCTTTCAAACAAGTGCCAGAAATTGTTTCTATATATTCATATATGCAGGGAAGACTAGTTTGGCAGCTAGATGAAGACAGATGATGTTCTCTCATGATAGCAGTGAGGCATTGGGGTGAAAAAAGGAAATGAGAAGCATAAACTAGAGTAGAAAGTCTTCTATAGCATGCTAAGTGTCTTGGGGTGAATTTAAATACACTGTAGAGGGCTTCCCTGGTGGTGCAGTGGTTGAGAGTCTGCCTGCTGATGCAGGGGATACGGGTTCGTGCCCCGGTCTAGGAAGATCCCACATGCCGTGGAGTGGCTGGGCCTGTGAGCCATGGCCGCTGAGCCTGCGCGTCCAGAGCCTGTGCTCCACAATGGGAGAAGCCATAACAGTGAGAGGCCCGCATACAGAAAAAAAAAAAAAATACACTGTAGAGTTGGGAAGTTAGGGGCAGATGCATATGGAACTAGTTAAGAGGATTTGGAAGACAAAACATTAGTTTTCCTTTTCTCTCCAGAACTTAGGACATCTATCCCTCAGTATCCATGGGAGATTGGTTCCAGGCAACTCCACAGATACCAAAGTCCTCAGATGCTCATGTGCCTTGTATAAAATGGCTTAGTATTATGACTACAGTCACATGCATACATATGAAACCTGGGTTTTGCATCCTTGGAAACAGAGGACTGTACCCTCCTGTTTTGCCCAAGATTGGGGACTCTGGGAATATCAGAATATAACAGGTGTACACATTAATGATCCTAAGATATGTGGTGGCAGCATCTGGGCTCTCCAACTGGCTTTCCTCAAGAGTATGCAGACAAATAGGAGATGGAGCAGGAGAAGAGGAACAAAGCCACCAAATATAACTGCAAAGAGATTTTGAGAGCTCCCCAGATCAACTAATCAAACCTTTGTGGGTAGAGACTGTGACCCTGTTTTAAATGGGTAGTTGTTTTCGAGACCACAGACCTGCAGGCTACATTTAAATTTTATTTTCCTTTTATCTTGATGAACTTTTTTAGGTGACCTGTGTCTCATCAGTTCAACCTTCTTGTTTCCTCAGAACATAATTGGTGATCTACCCTTATGCGCTGACAAGCTAACTCCTTGGTATTGAGATTACAATAAGTTTACTTCAAAGATGCATTGGTGCATATTACACAAATAGACAACTGTTATAAATCTCAATACTAGGTTGACACTGTCCAAATATGTGTGAAACTCAATTTAGCTGTTGAAATGATTTATTATTTATATTTCCAAATATGTATATGTTTCTGAAATGTCTGTTTACTGTTCACTCAGTGAAACATACTTGCAAATGAGTGAATTGCTGATCTAAGCCACTGACCCACACAGTTCTCTTAGATGTTCTGGTCATTAGCTGGAGGAAATCTGGCCAGTATCTATTGGTTTAGTCAAACATTTCACAGGCTCACAAAAAGTTATACTCCTAGATTCATCTTCTTGCCTTGAAAATTTCTGCACAGGGTGACAACTTGAAGCTCCTCCCTGGGATGAGTGGCCTGTTCTATTCAGATACCCAAGGAATTCAAGCATCAGTGCTCTACTTTATTCCATCTGAAATCTCACCTTTTATTTAGAGTTTGTTTCTATCCTGACTTGATTCACCAATTATTTGTACTAGTCCCGATGTTCTATTTCAAAAACCTTTGCAGTAAAGTTGATAAATGGCTCTTTAAGCTCCAAGTACTAAATTAGTTTCCTTAATTCCTATATATTATTTTGTCTGACCCATGACTTCTTTGAGAAAGAAAGAGGCCATTAACTGATGGGACACTAGAACAATTAGCGCAGACTGGATCTATGGCCTCCTTACCTGTGAAGCACAAGAACAGATTATGTAGATTAATTTAAAACTTTGAGAGCCACATGTACTCATCTTTGTGTATGTGCTTATATCTCTTCTTTACAGAAAAAATTGCAAGATTTTCTAGGGTGTGTCCTTTCTCTCTTTCTCTTTCCTTGTCTCTCTCTCTTACTCTATGAGATTAGAACAATGACAAATTTATTTTTGAAATGAACAGCACATTATGAAAATAGCTCTTTCATTAGCTTGTCTTTGCTTTATTTGCTTCAAGAGAGAGAATACTCTGAAAGCAAGCTATTTGCAATAGCATTGGATTTAAAATTTATTTCCAAGCCTCTACCTTCAAGTGTAGAATTTCACCATAGAAAATTCAACTAAAAGTGCTATAAATTAAATAGATGCTCAGATTAGCACAGGCTAACTTTTAAAATGATAAGAACCCTGAAGATCCAACTGAGAAACCAGGACATTGGAGAGGTTGTCACGAAGATAGGATTTTGTCCTGACTGTGCACCATTTTAGTTCCTTTAGCTGACGGTTTTGGGAAAAGAAATACATTAAAATCTTCTTCAGGTCACATAGTCTGAGTCTGTCTTGCACAATATCAGTGATGCTAATATGTGATAAGTATTTGGTTTTTGGCCTTCTTTACACCAACCTTCTCTAATTTGCCTACTTTCCTCTTTTTATGTTTTCTCCTAAAAACATAAAATCAAGCTTCACTTGATTCCCACTCAAACTCACTTGGCCAAAGAGAGAAAGGAAAACAAAAACAAAAATGTTACAAACATCAAATGAATACATTTTTAAAATGTTTAAGTTTTGCCATAGATGCTTCATTATAATTGCTTATTAGAAAAAAATACTTTTTTCTATAAGCTTTTTAAAATTCTTACAGAAATTTAAAATTTACAGGAATCTAGATTGTATTGTGGAAGGAAATAAAATGTACTGGTTATGATCAGAAATCTAGTCAGACTGACTTGAAAACAAGTCTTGGGTCAACACTTACCACCTTTATGATGTTGAGTAAATGATTTAACTTATATATGTGGTGCGTACTACTACTATCACAGGTTCAAACCCCCCCCAAAAAAATTTCCTATTTTGTATTTAGCTCATATGTTTTTAAACTAATAGAGTATAATGCTGTTAATTGAGTTTTTCCTTGAAATGATGACATTTTACTTTATGACAAAGTCAATATTTTAACATTCATTACACAACTGGTTAGGAAACAAACTGATGGTTTTGTTCATAGCAGCCTCTTCAGGCACAGTACTTGATTTCTCATCAGGGCTCGTAAAACCCACCTAAATGCTGTGGATAAACTAGATGGCCTTCTGACTTCCCCTCTTGGTTAGAAATCTCTGAGTCTGATAATTGCTCTTAGAAAATAAGCACCAAATACAATTTAAATATACTAACATGATTCGCTGCCCAAATAATTATGAAGCTGAAAGAACTTAATATCAGATAGAATATGACATTATATACTGATATGGAAATTAGTTTGCAGTCAACTTAGTTCCCCTGCCACTCTTCCTTCTCTGCTGCTTGTATTGATACCCTCTGTTTCTCACTTACTCACCAGCTTTTCCCTAATTGTCATCCAAGTAGACAATGCTGTGCTCTCTGTATTGGTTAGTGCTCCAGACCTCACCCATCTAGCCAGCAATATGGGTTAGGACATTTTTTGTGGACAATGATTAATATGCATAGCCATCCTCAGGTACCAAGCACTTGATTAACTCACTATTTTGTGATTTTTAAACACTAACTAGTCATTTTACTAAAAATCAGTTAAAAAGCTCTCATGTTTAGGCAGCTTTATGTACTCCTGCTATTTTCAAGTAGATCCCTGATACACTCTTAATAAATACTCTTTCCAAAACCACAGAATCAAATAATGTTTTAGTAAATATGCTTTAGCATATATATAACAAATAGGCTTCAATATGAAAAGCTATATTATCACAATTAATAATAATTAGTAAGGGAAACATAAGAAAGCTAGATGTGTAATCTCAATTTCCAGTTGAACAGGTTGACCCTACCACTTGCCTCTCTGGCACCCTGGAAAAAATGTTCAGTTTTTTAACTTTGATTTTAACTGGACAGCAACTGTTCTCCCGAGGGAAATATTCTCTGCAGAAAATCTGAGAGTCCTATAGTAAATAATAAAGGGAAAAATATGAGAAATGGGAAAAAAGGATCTTCTGAATAAATGCATAGGTCAAGAAAAGAATGATATACTTAGAAGCATTTTTATGGTGTCTATATATCCCCTTTTCAAGGCTGGATTCAACAGGGAAATGTCCAGCAATGCGTGACTTGGTGTGATGTTACAGCATTCAAAAGGATACAAAATTTTGAGCAAGGTTGCAAATGATATAAAATATCTCCTTTTAAATCTGAGTACATACAGCTATATCAACTCTATAGTTGTAGCACAAGTTAAAGTAACTATAAACAATAATGTTTTCAACTAATAATACCTGGAATAGTTTTTTTATCTTGTAATAGGTAAGTTCAGATCACCCCATAACCAGAGTGTAATGAAATTGTCAACATTTTCTTCATTTCTTCTTTTCCTGACAAATGGTGTGAACATATCACCTTTTTCTCTTAATGGAAAACCTAACTGGAATACATCAAAATGCTATTAGGTTTTTCATTTTCTTCTACAATGCAATGCTGGGGGATGCATGCAGCCTTCATCTGGGCACTACTGTGGAATATTCCTTGTCCCTGAAAAAATGACTGCAAAGCAAAATCAAGCAGAATTGTTCTCTGGTTTGTACTGCTGCTCCTTTGTTACAGTCTCTCTGAGAATGTGTGCAGGGGTATTATCTGTGTTGCAGGAATACACATGGGCTATGTTAACCAAAATGTGTTTAAAATTTTACCCAAGTAATTTGAATGTGCAAACATGTTTAATGAATAAGTCTTCATGTCCAACAAGACTTATGCATAGGCTGTATTTTGGAATAAAAGACAGCAGCAGTATAGACTGCTTGCTAGAAGTTTCAAAAGACGTTTATTGTAATATTATGTAGGAAGAGGGGAAAATAAAATCAAGTGTCCTTACCCCATGGGAAATATCTGTAGCCTATTCATTGTTTAATTTATTTTGTCTTGAACTAAACCAATAATGGGATATAAAATAAATCCAAGTGAGCATACATGAGGCATAGAAGTCGGTATAGGAAGAGGATATTCTTTCCATCTGTAAAATTTTACCTATGGATTACAATTATTAAAATAGTAACATTTTGCTCTAATGGAAGTTGAACAATATGAAAACCTTAAGTAATATTTTTGTTGACATCATAAGCAATTGGATAATTTTGTGATAAAATGAAAGCAAGAATACTTAAATGGAGTAAATATAAACATATACACACACATATATGTATATATATATATATGACATCAGTTTATGAAGAAGTTATTTGGCAGAAATACAGATTTTTGAGCAATCAACACAAATTCAAATGCCATTTATAGAGAGATGGTCCAGTGTGACATAAGTAATCCGACAATTTAAGAAATCATATAACATGCAAGAAAAATAATTTAAAGCTATTTTGAACCCCCTTAGTATTCAGCACAATAAAAAATATTTCATGCTTGCATGTATCAACCAGTTCTAAATACTCTAAATTGTTAATAAATGAAGAGACAATTGAATCTTTTCTCCAGTTATGTTATTCTTGACAATGCTTTAGCAATTCTTCTAACAATGTCTGAACAGTGGTATCTTGATTCGCTCTGAGTGACAGGTCTAGAGCAAGCATTTTTCCTAATGCTTGGGAAGAGCAATAAATATTTTCTTGGAGCTCTTGTTATGATTTATTTTTAAAATCCTAACTAGAGTTATGGGAAGATTTCACAGGGAATCATTTTTATTTTATTTTCACCTCAACAAAAATGCACCAGCTATGTAGTGAAACTCATTTCAAGTACAAAAATGATGCCACAATATTCAATAACTGAACTTCCTAGAACAAGTAACTATTAAGAATACACAGTGCAGTCCTTTCAATTCCCAAATAATTTACTACTAAATGTGGGATGAACACTCTAAGGCCAGAACAAACATATTTATGCATCACATTTTCCTTAGGGGGATAATTTTATAAGGAAATTTACCTCTAAATTGAAATTAGAATTTAATATTATACTGATTATACACACACACACACACACACACACACATACATACACATACAGTATACATGTGTGCATGTGTACATCTTCATTAGAGTGATTTGGTGGCTACTCAGCTACTGTCTTCAAATTTGGTTGACGCAAGGTACAGTAGTCACTATAGAGAAATTCACACTTTTTATTCAGGCTCATCAATGTGGTAAATCTACAGTCTCAGATAGATATATTTTCAAATCAGAAAAATAATAAAGTAAAGTTCACCTAGAAATCAAATGTCAAGGTCATCAGTACCACATTTGGTCTTGCTGTAATAATATCCCAATTGCATACATGGCAATTTACATAGCATTACCCATTATGCTCTGTTCTGCAATTTGGCTTTTGTAGGTCACTGTACCTTGATTTACTTTGTTAAAAGAGAACATTTTCTAAGCATCGAAGCCATACAGTTTCAGGGCCCACTGTATCTCTGCTGGCAGCTTCTGTAAAAACAAGGTGCAATGACAAATTGAACTGGAAATCCTGAAAAGTTAACCATTAAAAAAAAAAAAAAACTTTAAGAAAATTTCATAATCTTCTATTGTAAAAAGAAAATCAAAAAGAAGAAAGCTAAATTAGAAATTGATGTCTGTAAATTTCATCCTTTGGTGCATTTTGCAGCTATGACAGATTTCTCACACTTCCATTATTTGTGTGGCATTTATTTGTTTTATTTTTAATTAAAGGTGTGAAGTAGCTGCCTCACTGATTCATTTACTTCAGCATTAGCTGCTCATGGTAGATGCTTAATCCACTAGATATCTGTCACAATTTTGGATTGGATACCCATTACCGAGATTGATAGCAGTTATCAAACCTCAAAATACGTGTGTGTTCTCTTTTAAATATTAGCTGTCAGAGTGTGATAAGTTGTGTTGGGTTGTACAGAGCGGGGTTGAACATATGACACGGTGAGGCTTAGTTTTAAAGGCGAACACACTTTATAGCTGAAATCCATGACAAAAGAGAAAGGCAGGCAGAATGCCAACGTGTATAGAAGACAAACACCAGGGTTCAGTAACGATTCCAGATAAAGGAAAACAATTTGACCTTCCTACTTCTGTCTTATGAAATAATTTGTTTAACTTTTAGCTTTATAAAGCATAAAAGGGAGAAAGAGCATAAAATGGCTCTCCTGCAATGGGGAATGTGAGTTTTATTCTAAGTTCTCAGGGAGGCAGTTCTGCCAAAGAATTATGAAATTCTTGAAATATGTATTCTGTGTAATGTCATATTTCATGAAAGTATGAAAAATATTTTCACTTTGGAGAGTTAATTGAAACTGGTGTGGAATACTTTGGGAACTGATTTTTATAAGGGCCTTAGTTGAAGTATCTTTTTTTGTCACATATTTAACATGTTTATGTTAAACACCACCTATTCAGCTTAGAAGTGGTACACACAGGCATATCAAAGCTACAGCACATTCATTTTATCTTAACAATTTTATTTTTTCCATTCCTGAATGGTCTTTAAAAATTTTGCTTACATATTTTTCTGCAGAAATTTGTACATTAATTCTATCTAATTGGTGACTACACAGCCTTTATGGTCTCCTGGCAGAAGAGACAGCTGTAGTAAGGAAGCTCTGACACAGCGTTGCCTCTTTAATGGACACTTTAAAAGTATATAATTGTCCCTTTGTCCATATGCCTAACAAATATGCTCTTCTGACAAAGGATTACCGTGATTTTTATTACTATGATGTTTTATATCTTTAAAATATACTTGTGAAGAGTTCACTTTTAACCAAGTAAATGCCATGTTTTAATTAAGCAGAAAACTTGCAAAGAAGGGTTTCTGCAGAGAGGCTCAATTGCTTCCTGCAGCCTTTATGAAAAGGGCAGGGTGTTAAAACAAACCTCCCACTTTTATTTTCAAAGGATAAAAAAAAAAATCAGAGCTAAAGATAATCTCTCCATTAGTATTATTAATAGTGTTCAGCTTTCTTGACATGCTTTCGAAGCAGACAGACTTGTCATGAGCATCACATTTGCAAGCACTGTCACAGCTCCTGAAGGCTCTGGTGAAAGCAAGGAAGTGTGTTAACAGTAACTGCGAATGGCCTTTGGGGACAAATAGGCTTACCTGAGACTGTGCCTAGCTTTTCAAAAAACAAGTTGCTATATTATACTCCATAATCACGTTAGTGCTCACATAGTACTTGACCCAGCATCATTTTTTGAAGTACCGTTTCCAATTCTAAACCCCTTTCTCATCCCCTTCGGATCATCTAATTGGAGTGTTACAGCATCCACCCACAAAACAGTGATTCCAGCATGCGTGTCCAATGGTTTCTTGCACAAGGACTTAGCTACTCAGATTAGTGGATATATGTTTTCCATTTATTCCAAAATATTTGACTGTTTAGTTCTGCTAAGTCTCCTAGCACTTAGGTGTCATAAATAGTTATCTAATAAAACCTATGGTATTAAGCTAATAGCTAGAGATGATCCTAAGATTTTCAGAACAATTTGTCACAGAAGTCTTCAAGCATATCCAAAGCATTCAACAAGAATAATGTAAAACTCCTATAGAAATATGTGTAACTAGGAAATAATTTGTTTCACTATTATTCTGTTTTATAATTAATCTGCTCTATGTTGTAGGTGTCATTGAAGAAAATACTTAGTAATGAATGGCAGTTTCTCTATGAAGACTGGCCAAGGGAATGGACTAAGTTTGCATTACTGTATTTTGTTCCAAGAGAGCAGTAGCTGGGGCATAATCAGTTTGAATAAGTAATCAGCTCGGATATTGTTCCGAGATTTATTTTTTCCTTAGGTCAAGTAAGTCCCTAACTGACATACTCTTATAGAATTAGGCAAGGAATAACTGAGTTTGGCATCTATTCTCTTTTAGCCAGTAGTTCATTTTATCCATTGTCTGCAACCATTGGGAGTCCAAGTTGCCCATCATATAAACAATGTATGCTCTTATTTCTTTGTAGAAATGGTATAAAATTTTGTTTCAAAGATGAAATATGAAATAAAATATTTCACATGAAATAAATGTACCACAGAAAAATCTCTAAGGAAAGAGGGGTATCCAAAGACAAAGCACACACACACACACACACACAAATATCAGACATATTTACACAAACAAAAAAGCCATTATAATTTTAGAAGGTTATGAATAGCAATACCTTAATCTCTCTTTTTTATTTGCAGAGGTATATTTAACATACATTACAATGTTCATGAGGAATATGTCTTGCCCTGTAACATTTTTAAACATACAGGATGGAAAGCCATCTTGTAACTGGATTTTTTTTGCTGCATATATTTCTGTTTAGAATCCTACATAAGATTATCATAGAAATATACACAAGCCAACCAACATGTGGGTTCTCATTTTAAATATGATATTGGGGTAATGGCATCTTGACATAGAAGACATTATAAGATGCCTAAAAATAAGGAGTGTTAATCCACTATTATAGTTCTCAAAATGTGATGCACATAAAAAATATAATAGAAGGTAACAGAGAAAAGGAGCATGGATTATTATTCTTTGTTAAATTTGAGTGGGTCATGTAAATTTCCCAAGTATCTTGCTATTATTTTAATCTGGGAGAAAAATGTACTCAAGTCATTAGGACTTGAATTTACAAAATTATACATGTGCCCCTATATATATATATGTGTGTGTGTGTGTGTGTGGGTGGGTGTGGGTATATATATGTATATAAACATGTATATGTGAATGCTTTGGGTTTGTGTACAAATGTACATTCACATGTACCCTCACATACTCTAGTAACTTTTTCTTCTTTTGTTAATTTAATTTGAAAATATTTAAAATAAAAATAAGCAATGATAATGAGCTCATCCATACCTATGATAAAAAGGAATATACAATAAATATAACATTATTTAGTGAGGCACTAAAAACTTCTGTGGCTTTTTAGCTTAAAAGAAATTCAGAAATGTAATATGGTTTCATCCATTGTTATTTTTCTACCACTGAGCAGACCTCTCTAACTCTAGGCTCTGACGCTCAGGGAAAGTAAAGCACAGCAGTTGAATTTCACCCACTCACACTCTACCTGACTTGTGGATAAAGATAACAGTTCTGGTCCCTGTTGCTTTCAGTTCTTTTCTTGAGATGACTTACTTCATCACAAACAGGGTAAGCAATAAAAATTAAGGTTAAAGCTTGTGCTTTAGTATGAACATAAACTGTGCCTTAAATATATTCAAATTCATGTCTAGTTGGAGGAAATATTCATGACTAATATTAAACTAAGCCCAGAATTAGGCAAAATGCAACAGACATATATTGAAGTGAGCATTTTATTATGTTCTATGTCAGCCAGATTAAAGAAAAGAGTGCATGACACAGACAGGATATTGCATGTATATCAAGCAATCTATTTATATGTGACAGGGAGGGTTTGATTTCTGGAAAGAATGACAACCCAATGAAATAACTGCTCACCTTCAAAATTTCTATAGTATAAAAATACATCTTTTAAGGTGGAATTTTAAATTACAATTAAAAAATGTAGATAAATATGCTTAGGAATAAATAGTGACATACAGAGAAAAAGGGGATGAAGAAGTCTGTATAAATACAAAGGTTTTTCAGTCCTTTGCCACTGTCCAGCACAGAACATTAGTGGAAGCTTGCCACGTCCCTTAATCTAAAAGCAAGGAATTTCAAACAAGTTAATACTCTTCTGCTACCCAAACTGAGAAGGGTGTGGGTGTGGGAAGGGCTTAAGCCACCAACTGGGAAAAGCTAGAATATAAAATATAAACACTACTGTGTTATTGGCAATAGCTAGTCAGAAAATGATTACAAAACTCAGGTCTACTCTGTTTTTATATTGGCACTATTTCAAATAAAATTATATATTTTGTGCTGTAAGAAGTCTGCTTTTATTTATCTAATTCTTCCTATCATTATTAAGGATTCAGAACTGAAGACAGACCATGGTGCTAAAGCAGTATAATGACTATTTGTCTGTCATGGAAGTGGCCTTTGAAAAGGGAGGGGGGAGAGAGAGAGCGAAAGAGAGACTAAAGCTGAAACCACTAACTTCATTACCAGTAAAAATAAAGTGCAGTGAAACAGAAATTCTTTGAGTTTACAATCATTACACTTGGATGCTCTTGCCAGGTACTGGGATAAGAGGAAAGAACAATCGATGGTCAATTGACTTTATTTCCTTTTCTTAAATAATAATTTGTATGACTTTTACATGTTTCTAGGATTAGCTGAGCAAACCACACAGAGACCACCTGACAAGCAGTCCATAAAATAAGTTAAATGAGAAAAACAGAAGTTGGATGTGATGCTCATCAAACTGGGTTCTCATAGCAGCAGCAGGAAGAGCTATGACTGAAGCTCCTCTTTATTCCATTTCCAAGATTGAGGCAATATCTAAGAGGTGCATATGGGGGAGCTACAGGACAGATACAATCAGAGCTGGCTTTGTACATCAATAATGACAAACTGTATTTTCTCTTAACCTTTCTTTCTTTGTTCAAAAGAGGGCTTCCATTTTAAACTGTAATCTGTGACTTGAAATGGACGTTAAGGAATCTTGCCGACAAATATTTCTGGCCGATTTTCTTTTTCTCTCCCTCTTGCTGTTTTAAAAGAAAATTATCATGGCAGCCCCATATGCAGGTGAAAGGTACCAGACCTTCAGTAGACAACTAAGTGTCCCCCACCCCAAGATTTCTAATGGGATTACGTTTTTAGGAAATGTTAATCAGAGTTGTACACTAATGTTACAGTTCAGTGAATATTGACTGCACATACTCAGATAAAGCCATTTCCACAATACCCAGACTAAGATCTTGGTTTGAATATTTTCTACTTTCAATTTACATTTTATTTAACTATCTTCAACTTCTGAGAGTATTGTTAATGCCATCTTAAGCAAAAATGGATATTTGACAGTGTAACAACAGCAATAAAAAATGATGAGTTCAAAACTATAAAACTAATACATAAAGTAGGATAAGGATGCTTTTTGTATCTAACTGGTCATTGTAACATAGTCTTGACAATCCCTAGGTAGACAAATTTAGCAATGTTTGGGAATGATTTAGTAACCTCTCTCTCCCTCCCCCCTCCCCACCTTTCCACTGAGAGTGAGACTTTTTGACCGTGTTATTTGTAGGTATGCAGCACACTGGCTAAATCTTAGACAAAAAAAAAAAAAAACCCTTTCCCAGGAGAGGTACACACTTTGGACCCTGCATGATACATCACCCATGATAAAATAATAACCTTAAATAATCCTATGCCTTTTGGGAAAATACTGAGAAGTTTAATCTTTAAAATACTTATGAAAAACATAGAGGAAGGAGAGAGGAAATAAACAACAGTATTCTGTAAGGTTTAATTATAAATTGAGCTTCAATATTTTCTTTTGAGTAGGTTTGTAATTTGCAATGCCGTGTTTTGTGGACAAAGTTTAACTGCGTCTGGCATGTGTACCCTCCAAATGAAAAGCAAGATGTGCCTAGTCATCCGGCAAAGCAATTTCAGTATACTGCCCCTACAATTAATCGCAGGGCAAACCTTCTCTGAGTAAGATACAGAAAAGTGTTGTTGTTGTTTTTTTCCTAGAAGGTTAGAAGACACTGGATATTTGGAGATTAAAAAGATCATTCTGATTGCCTTGTAAAAGCTAAATACATATACAAAAGTAATGATTGTGAAAAAGCATTGGGGTAGTCTCTGTTCCAATAACAAGGTTAATTTGGGGATGCAAGCTAATGTTTATGAGCAAAAAATCAAATTCTAAATATGTATTGTTTTGCTTATGATGATATTGCTATTAACTTCCTTGTATGTACTATTGTGGTGGGAGAATAAAAGTTTTCCTGAGCTCTGGTCCTTTGTTTTCTCAATATGCTGAAGTCTGTCTACAGAAGCAGCTATTAGTCTCCACAGTGCTGCCTCTATGCTTCACCAGATGTAAGGAGGCTTTGCTTAGATGCTATCCTATATCCCATAAGGAATGAATACATTGGGTCAGGAGGGGAGTGTTAAATGTTTGAATATATAGCCTCAGAAGCAATAGCAAAAAGTCTTTTTTAACATAAATACATTCTGTTGCTTATATAATGTAAGTAAACAGAGTCATTGGATAATAATATCTAAAAACCAATATGAAGAGAAGAAAGACAGTTTATTGACATGGATATTTAGGCCTAGTCTAGTGATAATTAAACTAGCAAGAAATAGGAAAAACTCAGCTAGTATTTTTTTTCCTCACATGCCCTAATAATATTTTATTTAGAATTTATTTTTTGCACTAATTGTACAGCAGTTACTTTATTTGTTACTAACTCTACAGTATTTGCAATTATTTTGGAATCATGCAGACAATGAATGACTGATGAAAATTGTAAAGAGAAGGCTAGAGAAGTGTCACTTTGTATTCACCTTTAGAAAAATCAAAGTCTAACTCAATTATTTTTTCATGGGAAATTCTTCATACATTGTTTAATAAATGAATGAGGAAATTAATAAATACACAAATGGGTGAAACCTAGAAATTTGAATGTGCAATGGCAAAAAAGTAAAATAAAGTTAAAATTGAACTTGGACTCATGATAAATATTGAAGGATATTAAAATATTATTGCTATTATTATTAAAAACAAAAGATTCTATAATTATCTGACCATATAGTTAGTTTAAAAAGAAAGGACTTATTAGGTGTCTACTTTACACCCAAAAGTGTGCTAGGTGGAGTGTAAACAAGAGTGCTCCCAAAGAGTATTAATCAAGTTTCCTCCATTGAAGGCACCCCATAGTTGAGTGTCTTAATGGTGTGGCGCAATCCAGCAGCCCTGCTTTTAAACATAAAGTTCCCTCTGTGTCTAATTTCTTTTCCCAAGCCGTATTTCTTCTTTCTTTTGACATTCAGTCCCTGCCATTGTCTCTTTGTTGGCATTTTCCTTATCTCTCTCCAGCCCTTGATCACTGGTTCCCAGTACTTAGACAACCTCCCCAATCCCACAAGACTCAGTGTCTATGCTTTTGAGATAATATTTTCAGGATGATATTGCAGCAGTCCATTTCACTCTGCAACTCTTGAATTACTCCATGTTTCATTTATTTTATTTTATTTTATTTATTTATTTATTTTTTTGGCACGCGGGCCTCTCACTGTTGTGGCCTCTCCCGTTGCGGAGCACAGGCTCCAGACGCGCAGGCTCAGCGGCCATGATTCACGGGCCCAGCCGCTCCGCGGCATGTGGGACCTTCCCGGACCGGGGCACGAAACCGTGTCCCCCTGCATCGGCAGGCGGACTCTCAACCACTGCGCCACCAGGGAAGCCCTCATTTATTTTTTAACAAAATATTTAGCCCTGTGCCTGACAGAAATGGGCACTCAGTACACATTTGGTGAATAAATCTAGACAGGGATATATGAAAAACGGATATAAAATAGTCCTGATAATACAAGTTTAATTACCTAAGATGGAAGGGAATATATATTATGCTAGAAAACAAGTATTGGAAATAAATAAGGAGAGGTGCTAGCAACTATATTTGATAGGGATAAACACATAAAAACAAAAGTGTAGAATTTAACCATAAGGATTTGACTTTCAGATATATAGTAAATACATGTAAGCAATGATGCTTCTCAATTTAAAACAGTTTTGAGCTACTCACCCAAATAAGTTGCATATGCTAATATATTCCAAGGGCACTCCTTTCTTAAAAATATTTAGAGATTAAGTAAATCTTATTTTTGTTTTGTTTTGTTTGCAGAAAATGTGACCCTTGCCATTTATAACTTTTGAAAGTAATTGAAATTTTTCCTATGGTACAGTATGTGATTGCTTTTGCAAAACTTTATGAACACTCAGAACAAGGTTTGGCAGATACAAAGTTTGATAAATATGTATGGTATCTTAACAATTACATGATTCACCTTTACGTCTTTAATTATATTTTATCCAGCAAGTCTACTAGAGCATGAGTGTATGATGTTAAAATTCTCCCATAAAATTTTTACTTATGCTAATTTCTCCTAGTATTTCTCTATTTTATAACAGCGATGCAGTGGTATTTAGCACATATAAATTCAATACTCTTATATTCTGTATAAATTATATGGATTAAATTGCTTATCAATAGAAAGTAATCTTGTTCTATTAATCCTTTTGACCTGAAATTTCACTATCACTGGTAACCTTATTTTTATTTTGTTTACATTTGTTTGGCATATCTCTTACTATTGCTTTTTTAACCCTTGTAAGTCATTGTATTTTATTTCAGGTGTTGCTTAAATCAGCATATGTTTAGATTTTGACTGATTACACTTTCTACCATACATTATGGATTGTGCTATATCTCTTTCATTTTTCATGCTTTTGTTCTATGTTTTAATTTTAAGTGCTTCCTTAATATTTCCTTTGTTTTCTGGATTTATTTAATTTTTGCTTCTTGTAGTACATTAAAGTTAAATATGCGATTAGTAGTTCTACCTACTGGCAAGTACTTTTCTATGTACTCAAGACATACTTAAATTCTCATATATCTAAAACTCAATGACAAAACAAAACAAAAAGCAATGATCTGATTCCACACCAATGTAATATTATAGACAATTATGGACTGTTCTATGAAAATCATGCTTCAGGAAGGATTATGTCTTTTTTGGAGTCTTCAAATTAAACTTACATCTGTTCAAGTGCCTACTTGCCTTACAGGTGGTTTCACTCTCTTCCTTTCTCTCTTCTTTATCATTTTAACTTTTTTTTTTTTTCCCCAAGTAATGAGAGGCATTTACAAATTCCAGCCAGAAGGACTATCTGACTATAGTTAGAAGAGTAAGGCTCTTGTTTATAATATCCTTCAACTGCTATTCCTGACGCTGCTCTTTGTTGTCATGAGATGTTGCTGATGAACACTAGAATGGTACTCTACAATAAGATCACTGCTACTTGTCTACGAGGTAGCAAATATCTGCTTGTCTGCAGTGAAGTAAGCACTTTTGGAAGGATGCTAAGTTTATGGTGACTCCATGATCTCAGGGTACCATTTTCATGAAAAAGGGCGAGCTCTTTCATACTGTAAATTTTCTCCTACAAATATTTTGGGTATTATTTATTATTTAAAGTTGAGTCTCTGTTCTTTCTATACCTATAAATTCCTTTCTTTATCTTCTATTTTTAAATAGGCAATGTTTTACAGCAATATTAAGCTGTAAAATTAATGTGTTAAGCTGTAAAAAAAATATTGAGCAGAAAGTAAGAGATTTCCCATATACCTCCTGCCCCCACACATGTATGGTCTCCCTTAGTATTAACATCCCCCACCAGAGTGTTACAATTGTTACAATCAATGAACCTATATTGACCCATGGTAATCGCTCAAAGTCCATAGTTTACATTAGAATGAATTCTTGGTGTGGTAAGTTCCATGAGTTTTGACATGTATCTGTCATTATAGTTTCATACAGAGCAGTTTCACTCAAAAATCCTCTGTGCTGTCTAATCATCCCTTCCTTCTTTTTAAGCCCTAAAAAGACCTCTGATCTTTTTACTGTCTCTCTGTATTTTTTTCATTTTCCAGAATGTCATACAGTTGGAGTCTTCCACTACATTCTTTTCAATTGGCTTCCTCCTTTTAGCATCATGACTGTCTACACTGAATGGTATATCATTGTCTGGATGTATTACAGCTTATTTATACATTTACCTAACAAAGGACACCTTGGCTGATTCCAAGTTTTGGTGATTATGAATCAAGCTATAAACATCTGTGTGCAGTTTTTTTGTGTGGACATAAATTTTCAATTTATTTGGGTAAGTACCAAGGAATATGAACGTTGTATTGTATGGTAAGAGTATGTTTAGCTTTTAAAGAAACTGTCAAACTATTTTCCAAATTGTCCATATTATTTTGTATTCTCACCAGCAGTTATTGAGAGTTCCTGCTGTTTCACTTCCTCACCAGCATTTGGTATTGTCAATGTTCTGGATTTTTTGCCATTCTAATAAGTGTATAGTAAATACTATCTCATTGTTGTTTTAATTTGCATTTCTATGATGACATATGATGTGGCTTTTCTTTTCATGTGCTTATTTGTCATCTGTATATCTTTTCTGTGAGGTGTCTGTTAAGGTCTTTGGCCCATTTTCTAATTGGGTTGTTTGTTTTCTTATTGTTGTATTTTAAGTTTTTGTATATTTTGGATAACAGTCCTTTATCAGATGTGCATACTGCAAGTATTTTTTCCTTGTCTGTGGTTTGTCTTAACATTCTCTTGGCATTATCTTTTGCAGAGCAAAAGTTTTTTAATTTTAATGAAACCCAGCTTGTCAATTATTTCTTTCATGGATCTTGCCTTTAGAGTTCTGTCTGAAAAGTCATCATAATATACAAAGTCATCTTGATTTTCTCCTATGCTATTTTCTAAAAGTGTATAGTCTTGTGTTATATTGGGTATATGATTCATTTTGAATTAATTTTGTGAAAAGTGTAAGGTTTATGTCTAGATTTATTTTTGTGTGTGTGGATATTTAATTGTTCCAGCACGATTTGGTGAAAAGTTTGCTTCATTGCATTGCCTTTGCTCCTCTGTCAAAGATCAGTTGAATATATTTATGTGGGGTCTATTTCTGGGCTCCCTACTCTGTGACATTGATCTATTTGTCTATTTTTTTCAACTACACCACTTGATTAGTATAGTTTTATTGTAAGTCTTGAGTCAGGTAATGTCAGTCTTACAACTTTGATCTCCTTCATCATGAGATTGATTATTCTGGGTCTTTTATTTCTTTATATAAACTTTAGTATCAGTTTGTTGATATTTACAAGATTGCTTTCAGTAATTTGAATCGGTATTGCGTAAATCTATAGATCAAGTTGGGGAGGATCAATATCTTGACAATGATGAGTCTATCCTTGAACATGGCATATCTCTTTATTTAGTTCTGCTTGATATCTCTCATTAGAGTTTTATAGTTTTCTTTCTATAGATCTATACATAATTTGTTAGATGTATATTATTTCATTTTTTGTAGTGCTAATGTAAATGGTACAGAGTTTTTTACTTCAAATTTATGTGTTCATTGTTGAAAGTGAGTGACTTTTGTATATTAACAATGTGTCCTGCAACATTGCTATAGTCACTTATTAGTTCTAGGAGGGTTTTGTTGTTGTTGTTGTTGTTAATTCTTTTAGATTTTCTACACAGTAATGTCATCTGTGAACAAAAGCAGTTTTATTTCTTCCTTCCCAATCAATATACCCTCTATTTCTTTTTCTTGTTTATTCATTTGCCAAGACTCCCACTACAATGCTGAAAACAGTGATAAGAGGGGATAACCTTGTCGTATTTCTGATCTTAAAGAGAAAACTTTGAGCTTTTCAGTATTAAGTATGATATTCACTGTAAATTGTAGATATTTATCAAGTTGAGGAAGTTCCCCTCTTTCCTAGTCTATTGAGATTTTTTTTTTTTTATCATGAGTGGAATTGGAGTTTGTAAAATGCTTTTTCTACATTTATTGATATGATCTTTTTTTTTTTGCCTGTTAATGTCATGGATTACATTAATTGATTTTTAAAAGTTGAACCAGGATGAATATTTGGGATAAATCCCGCTTAGTCATGGTGTGCAATTATTTTATACATTGTTGCATTGGATTTGCTTTTTTTTTTTTTTTGCGGTACACAGGCCTCTCAGTGTTGTGGCCTCTACCGTTGTGGAGCACAGGCTCCAGACACGCAGGCTCAGCAGCCATGGCTCACGGGCCCAGCCGCTCCGTGGCATGTGAGATCTTCCTGGACTGGGGCACGAACCCGTGTCCCCTGTATCGGCAGGCGGACTCTCAACCACTGCGCCACCAGGGAAGCCCTGGATTTGCTTATATTTTATTGAGAAGCTTTCCTACTTTGTTCTGGAAAGACATTGATCTGTAGCTTTCTTTTCTTGTATTATCTTTGCCTGGTTTTGGTATAGGGTAGTACTAGCCTAATAAAATGAGCTAGGAAGTATTCCCTCTGCTTTTATTTCCTGAAAGAGATTGTAGGGAATAATTTCTTCCCTAAGTGTTTGATAGAACCCAGGGAATCCATCTGGGCCTGATCTTTCTATTTTAGAGAGTTATTAATGTTTCATTTAATTTCTTTAATACAGACCTATTCAGATTGTTTATTTCTTCTCATGTGAGTTTTAGCAGACTGTGTCTTTCAAAGAATTGGTCCATTTTAGCTAGGTTATGAAATTTGTGAGCATAGAGTTGTCCATAATATTCCATTGTTTTTTTTGAATGTCCATGGTATCTGTAGTGATGTCCCCTCTTTCATTTCTGATATTAGTAATTTGTATTCTCCCTCTTTTTTCTTAGTTAGCCTGACTAGAGGCTGATCAATTTTATTCACCTTTTCAAATAAGCTTTTGTTTAGTTGATTTTATTGATTTCTAGTTTTCAATTTCATTGATTTCTGCTCTAATTTTTATTATTTCTTTTCTTCTGCTTACTTTGTATTTAATTTACTCTCTTTTTTCTAGTTTCCTATGGTAGAAGTTAAGGTTATTGATTTGGATCTTTCTTCTTTTCAAATATATGTATTCAATGCTATTAATTTTCTTCTAAGCACAGCTCTTGTATTCCCACAAAGTTGGATAAGTTGTGTTTTAATTTTCATTTAGTTCAATATATTTTAAATTTTTTCTTGAGATTTCATTTGGATCCATGTGGTATTTAGAAGTGTTTTTAAATCTCCAGTTATCTTTCTGTTATTTATTTTTGAGAGCAGACATTGTAAGATTTTTATTATTTTAATAGTTTCATAGTTTGTTAAGAATGTGATTTATCTTATTGAATATTCCATGTTAGCTTTGAAAAAAATATGTATTCTGCTCTTGTTGGATGCAGTAGTTTATAGATATCCATTAGATCAAGTTGATTGATAGTGTTTCTTTTGGTTAGTTTTAGTATGGTATATCTTTCTTCATCCATTTACTTTAGTTTATATGTGTCTTTATACTTAAAATGAGTTTCTTGAAAACAGCATAGAATTAGTTCCTGTTTTTTGATCTACTCTGACAATCTTTATCTTTTAATTGGCACATTAAAACATTGATGTTCAAAGTTATTAATGATATATTTGGATTAATATCTACCATATTTGTTACTCTTTTCTATTTGTTGCCCCTGTTCTTTGTTTTTCTTTATCTCTTCCACTTTTTCTGCCTTTTGTGATTTTAATTTAGCATGTTATACAATTCCATTGTCTCTCCTTTCTTAACATATCAGTTATACTCCTTTTTTGACTCTTTTTTAGCAGTTGCCCTAGCATTTGCAGTGCACATTTACAATAAATCCAAATTCACTTCAATAGCACTATACAAGTCATGGGTAATATGAGTACCTTATAATAACAAAATAAACCTAATTCATCCCTCCTGTCCTTTATATCACTGCTATTGCTAATTTCACTTGTACATTAGCATACATAAACATATATATGTTTGTGTGTATGAATATATATAAACACATAAATAAGCATATGTAGTCAACAACAGTGTTTCTATTATTATTTGGAGCAAACAATTATCTGTTAGATCAATTAAGAATAAGAAAAATAAAAGTTTTTATTTTAACTTCACTTATTTCTTCTCTTATGCTCTTCCTTTCTTTATGCAGATCTGTGTTTCTGATACTGTAGCAGTATATAATGCACCTCCAGTTTCAAGAATATCATGTCTTGTTCACTATTACGTATCCAGGATATTTTAAGAAAGTTTTAGAACATTGAAAAAATGGGGGGAAAAGGTAATAATAACAATGACAGTTCTCAGAATTACAAAAAAAACATCTTTCTTACCAGGACCCTGTTTACATGTATCAAAGATCAACAGGAAGAAAATCAGTGGCATTTAATTACGATACTTATTGTGAATAGAGGGTTAAAATGGAGATAGGAATGTTTAATAGTGGAGACTGTAGCTGAAGGCTACTAGCCAAAATTTTTGTGCATGCTCAGTGGCCCATTTCATGATGTTTAAATGCCACAGCTTTTGCCCAAGTTTTGGCATGAAAGCCTAAGGAAACTCTTTTGTCTGTGAAAATCTCTCATTTGAACAAAGATGAACTAAAACAAATCCATAGTAGAAACTTTTGCAACCTGCTGAAATTAATTCAAGTAATTTGGAGATATGTTTATTCATCACAGCAGTTCCAAAGGTGTATATTGCTATCAATTGTCCTGTTCCTATGGTGAACAGGAGTGAAGAGAAAGAGCTTTCTGAGAGTAAAGTGCTTCATCACAAAGACTAGATTAACTCTTTATGAACAATGGGTCTTATGTACAAGTAACCTCTTCTATGGTGCTAAGTGGTTTCCTAGAGACTAAGTAAAGTTAATTTATCAGAATGCAGATATAATAATGAAAACAATATAATTTCCATTTGCTTCAACTGATATCTAGAACATGTTTTTTTTGTACAATCACAGAGTCCAAATTTAAAGCACACAAAAATGCCTGCACACAGAGAAGAAAAAGTAGTGCTTCCAGAAACAAGTGAAGGAAATAGTTTGCTGGAATGAACATTTTTGTCCCATTGTTTACTTAGTACCTGCTTCTATGACAGACTTCTTTGTTTTCATTTTAAGAGATAAGTTATAGTATAGTTCAGTCTCTAGCTCAATTTTGGATTTACTTAAAGAAAAAGTAGTTTTTAATATGTAAAACAGTTTAGTATTCTTTATTTAGAATTGAAATTTTAAGACATAGTAACTAAAGTATATTCAGTTAAGTGAAGGAGAACACTTTACATAATTTAATTTATCTTAAATTCTTTTTGAGGTTTCTGAATTTTTATCTTGTTTTTATTATATTATTTTTGATATCTTTTAATTTAGCAGGATTTATTTACCAAAACCCAGGCCTTTCTTTGTCATGTTTTGATAATTATAAATCCATGTCTTCTAGAAAGTGTTTCATAAGCTTCAAAAAATGAATAGCTTACGTAAAATAACCTATGATCCTTTCAATTGGACTCATCTTTTTAATTCTGTATGTGCTTACTACTCTCCTGAATATGAATATATATAGGTATACACACACACACACACATATCCACACATGTGTACATACATGTATGCCTATACATATATACAAATGTATATATTTGCATATATATGTATACATCTATAGAGATAGAGGTAGATGGATAGTGATAGATAGATAGAAAGGCAGATAGACATATACAAGACTCATTCATATTGTACTATTATACAATGTTAATAAAATTAAAAGTTAAAGTAGATGTTATTCCCCATTGCTTAGAGTGGTCAAATGTTATGTAGTCATAAAACAGATATAATCTGTATTCTTGAGACAGGAGTTTCACTTCACTAAATGATAAACTACTAAGGCAACCTTGTCATTGCAATCAGACACACCTTTTCATGTTCTATATATCACCAATGATTTGTTTCTCCAGTCTAGTTCACTAGTTGCTTGAGTGGAAAAAAATGTTTGAAATTGGAAAGAACTGGTACAATAGCAATGAAAATTAGCAAAAACTGCCACTACTGATAGTTTCATTTCAGATATAGATATAGATGCAGTAATAGATGTAGATACAGTTAGATATAAATGATATAGATATACATAAAAATATTGAGTTCCTACTATGCACTGGCCCTCCACTAAGCATTGTAATAAACTACACTTTGAAGAATTGAATCAGAAAGATGGGAAAGTTTTGTAATTTCCTTACACTATTCATTTGTTTAACTCTTTCTTTCTTTGTTGTCACTTCCCAAAATGGTTGTAAGCCTCAGTGTGAATTCTCACTGAGATTCCTATTTCTCCTTTACATTTATCCTTGGTAAGGTTAGAGGAAGAAAGTTTAGGGGGAAAATAATTTTTTTCTTGAGTTTTTAAATTGTGCAATAGTATTTCCTTAATGCAGGGCTAAAAGTGTTCATGAGAGTAAAAGCTGGAGAAAAGTAACTAGGGATTTCAATAAAACTCAGTAACAATGACAAAGAAGAAAGTGACAACAAGATGTAGTTCAGATTAATTGAGATGATGAAAAGTTGACTGCAGATAATCAAGTGTTGACCGTATAATCAAATGCTGGCAAAATAAAGGCATTGACAAAATAATCTTACCATTTCCATCTAGGTTTGAATAAAATATTTCTTTGTATGTATTCTTATGTTAAAGTCATATTGTTTTAGCCTAAAAAGCTCCTAGAATTGTAAACTTGTCATCGTCCTGGATTAATTTAAGGGAAACTCTATGTGAGCATGAATGTGCTGAGCCCGAAAATAATAATATAGTGATAAAACAGCTATATATAACTTTGTTATTAATACTACTTTTTTTTTTTTTTTGCGGTACGCGGGCCTCTCACTGTTGTGGCCTCTTCTGTTGCGGAGCACAGGCTCCGGACGCGCAGGCTCAGTGGCCATGGCTCACGGGCACAGCCGCTCCGCGGCATGTGGGATCTTCCCGGACCGGGGCACGAACCTGTGTCCCCTGCATTGGAAGGTGGATTCTCAACCACTGCGCCACCAGGGAAGCCCTTATTAATACTACTATTGAAATTATTTCCATAGGGCACTAAACAATCAAATCAAATTTTTAGAGAGATGATATGACAGCAGTGCTTGAAGCAAATGAAATAAAAGAAAAGTATTTTCTTAGCATTTCAGAAATTCACCTATATCTTTATCTGCTCCTTGTTAGTGCCAGTGTAATAATTTATAAATGGTCATGGGTTGTCCTCAGGCTATAAGAAATAAAAGGGTGATGATAAACATGGTAAACATTAAATACTAAAACTTGACATGTTCTAAATGAATAGAACTTCCTTAGACCTGGGAAGACCCTGCCTTGATTATGTTGCTTTAGTAAAACCCTCTAGTGTGTTTTCTAGCATCACCTCTCCCTATGGGGACAAAGCTTTAGCCAGCTAATGGGACATGTTCACCTAGACATCAGAACCCTCTTCTAGACAGCCCAGATCCCTGAATTTATCTGTAGCTTCCAGTGGATAGCTAATTTGCCAAGGCCACAAAGACAAGTAGTGGTCTGGACTCTAAATCTGGGCCTAATTTTATAATTTGTGTTCTTATGTACTTTCTGTGCAGAATTAACAGTTTACATGGTCCTGTTATCTAGAAAAGTTATGTCATAATTTTAAGAACTAAGAAAAATAAAATTATCATTCTAAATTTCTCAATTTTTCTGGTATATCATTCCTTAAGTACTATCTTCTAGACATCTACCACTACCTTGGCTCAGAAGCTGATTAGATTCTGTCAAAGTTTAACCAGTTGCTTTCAGTATTATTCAATTCTGTCCAGCTTGATTTGATAATCTGAAGTAGAGTTCTATTTTCCTAAATGCAATAACTTAACTTTGTTTAGGCAGGTATCAGGCATCACACATTGTGCCCATAACTCCACATTGTCTAATATGGGTTAAACTACACTAGATTTATTTGCATTGTGTTTGCATACATGTCATTATTTTTGGGGGGGTCTTTTTATTTTCCACTTTCTGTGTCCCTATATTTAAGATGCATCTCTTGCAAGAAGTATTTAATTTTATTTTTTATCTATTCTGCTGGTGTTTTAAATAGAACATTTATTCTATATTTAATATAGATAATGACATGTATGGGTCTATACAAATGTATCAGCTTATCATTTGTTTTTCTATTTGTCTCACCTTTTATATTTTTTTTCAGATATTTGTATTAGCCTATTTCCCACTTCTATTAACTTATAAATTATATTTTTTACCATTATTGTATACTCCTCTGGAGATTACAAAAATGCAACTTTACCATATTACAGTCTATTGTTCATAAGCAATGCTAGTATTTGGACCCTTTTAATTGCTTGTTTTCTCTTTTCTGCCTCTTATATTATTATGTCATTAATTTTAATTCTACAATTTATACCCCAAAGACATTATAACTATTATTATTATTATTATATAATGTAGTCAGTGTTTATTTAGATCAATCCATGAAGTTACCATCTCCATTGCTCTTCATTCCTTTCAACAATTTCATGTTTCTAAGATCATTTTCCTTCTGCCTGAAGCACACCCCTTATTTTTCCTTTTGATGTTGTTTGTTGTTGTTATTATGGATTTTTTTTTCATTTCTTCCTCAATTTTGAGAGAAACTCTTGCTGAGCATATAATTCTCGGTTGTCTTTTTTTTTTTTTAAAGCACTTAAAAGGCAATATAATGCTGTTTACTATCTGTATATTATTACTCTTAAGAAGTGAGATATTTATTGCTGCTGCTTTCAAAGTTATGTAATTTTATCACTCTGCTTTTTTTTTTTTTCTTTTGAGGTACGCTGGCCTCTCAGTGTTGTGGCCTCTCCCGTTGCGGAGCAACAGGCTCCGGATGCACAGGCTCAGTGGCCATGGCTCACGGGCACAGCCGCTCCGTTGCATGTGGGATCTTCCCAGACCAGGGCATGAACCCGTGTCCCCTGCATCGGCAGGCGGACTCTCAACAACTGCGCCACCAGGGAAGCCTTCTATCTGCTTTTTAAATGTGTTTTTGGTTTTCTTTTTTAGGTTCACACAGATTTTTTTAATATGTGGTTTTATATTTTTCATTATTTTTCAAATTCTCAGCCAGTATTTATTCAAATATAGTTTTGCCTTAGTTTCTCTCTCCTTCTATTCTAAGCCTTCAATTACACACACTGCTTCTTATGTTTTTTTATGTATTTTCTTTTCTTTGTGCTCTCTGAGCATTGGCCCAGGTACTTTCACCCCATCTATCTTTCAGTTCACTAATTTTCTCTTCTGCTATGTACAATCTTCTACCAAATGTCTCATAATTTATTTTTCAAAAATTAGTTTTTGGTGACATTTTCATCAAGTTTTGAACATATTTATCACAGCTATTTTAAATTTTATGACTGACTGCCATCTCTAAACCTGTTTCTATTTTCTGGCATTTTCACTACTGTTGTTTATTTGTGTTTATGTTGTATATGTATGTGCTATGTGTGTGTATACCTGTTTATTGGTTTATCTATTAATTTCTGATTGAATGTCATGCTTTCTGTATAATACATGATGGAGGTATATGATGATGTGGTCTTCCTCTAGAGAGGATTTATTCTTTCCTCTGATGAGCTAATAGAGTTAAGGGAAATTTCCTTCTTTCATTGGGTAATCATCTGATTAAAAGTCAGATCAGACTTTTTATAATGTTCCATTCATATCTGGTTTACTCTGGCTCTGAGAACACAGCTCTCCAGGGATCCCAAATGAGAGCTGTGGTGTTTACTGAGGACCTTCTCTTTTAGCAGGTTCTGAACTAATTTTTTTTTTTTTGTCTTTGGGAAAATGAGATTGTATAAACTTCCACTCTGCATTTCAGAAGATTTTTACTTAGATTTTGAGGCTCTTTTTCTGTGCAATTTAAGAATTTTTCTAATACTGAGAAACAAAATTGTTAAATATCAAGTGCACTGCTTTAAACTTCACTTTTCAATTAACACTTGGTTCCCCAAGTCTTAGCACTTTGATAGCCTTGACTTTGTTTTATGCTTCTCCAGTGCCTATACAATTGTCAAAATTTCTACTTTTGTTAAAAACTTCTCTTCTGTTTCACTGCTTGGAATTCAGCATAATGCCAATAATTAGCTACTATCCCAAGAGAAAATTCACTTCTGAAATATAAGTTCTCCTCTGTCTACATTTCCTACTTTCCAATGTCTTAGTCCCTTATGTCCTGATTTACTTGGCATCCCACCAATATCTTCAAATATATAATTTTTTAACTGTACCTGTATTTCCTAAGTATTCTTGACTGGAGCATTGGTCTGTTACAAGATAAATCATAGCCCAAATCAAAAATTTCCCCAAAAAATTAGTTTCTGAAAAAGAATTATTAAATTCTATTGTGGTGGTAAAAATTTACAGAACAAAAACAGACTGAAAAAAGACCTCTTGTTTAGATGAGCAGTTTGTCTAGTTTTACAATACTTATCTCTTTCTCAACCTCCAACTTACAAGATTCTAACATCAAACAAACATACAACCATTTTTCTGCTTTCTTTAACTATATTCATCCCCGGTCCATGGAATTAATGCTTAAATCATTATTAAAATAAAAAATCTTGGAGAATTGTTCTTTAGAGAATAAAGGATTCTAATACACTCCTGGTCTACATTTTAAAGCCTTTCTTTTCTTATACTTCCTCTAAAGTATTTTTATTGGCTATTATTATAAATAAAATATCTTAGACACAGTCTTTTAATTGCTTTACACGTCCCCTCTATACATTGGCATTGGCATTATGCACAGAAAACATTTTGCTTTTTAAATTCCACTTTCATTTTATTCAGGTTTTATTTGACAAAGTGGGACACAAAGATACCCCAAAGTGGACATGATCACATACATGAGTAATTGTAAGACAGAGAAGACAGAGATATGTATTTAAGTTGGGCTCCAAGGATCATTCTGTTGACTTCAGAATTATTATATTTTAATAACACTCTAAAGCATTATAAAGAATCTAGTCTACCAATATTTTTTCACAAGAAAGTATCTATTTAAGTAGGTATTAAGAGTTTTAATTAGCATTCAGAGCTCAAAATAAGAGATTATTGGTTTGAAAGTCTCCAATCTTGAAATTCTTATAGTCAATGATTACCTATGCAAGCTTAATTTTCATAGATTATGGTCATAATAAGCTATCTGATGAAGTGTTCATTGAAGGGTTTTAATACATTTTTTAATACTATGATCTATTTATATTAAACCCCATCCTTTGATTTTTAACATTCTATAAAAAATCTTTATTCTAATTATTTTTTCCTATATATGGAAAACAAATTAATTCAAATAAAATTAACAGACATATCCTATAATGAACAAGGAACTCATTTCTATGGCAAGTGTACCCACAGAAATGGTCTGGGTACCAGGCCAAAATGTTTATGTCATTTACTTTATGGATATACTTAGTTTTTTCTTAAATGTAGAACTAGTTCTCTGCTATTATAATAAACTCCTCAAATAACTATGGTTTCTAAATACCCATAAATAAAAAATAAGAAAATAGCTCAATTCTTTGATGATGACATGTGATGACATGTTATTGTGGCAAAAAACAACATATGGGGCTTAATATTTCCCACAGCGACTACACTCAGAAAACACAATGTGATGTAATGTAGGATAAACACACACTTTATGTGCCACCAGACATAGGTAATTTGTAAGTCCAAGTTTTGAATAGTTTTTGAAGATGAACAAAAATATTTCTCCTTCCAGGTGGAGCATCATTCTATATCTACCATGTTGTTTTTGTGCACATGATGATTGCTATTTAGAAGCAAGTGAGAAATAACATTAAAGTAGATTGAACATGTTTTGAAGACATTATTTTCCACCGAACATATGTTTAACTTGTGTGAATTCCAGTTTCTTTATTCAGAAGTTGGATTAAATGTGTAAAGCTATGTCTCAAATACCACCCTAACTGTCTGCATTTTATTAATATGTGATTTAGTAAATGTTGACTGAGCTAGGGCTCAGACTGGGAGATTCTTAGTGAAATAATGACACAAAATGTGGTTTATGTGACAGAACTAAACTAAACACAGTTTTCCAGAGGTTAACTTACAGGATTTTGAGGAAAGTCACATAACAGTATAAGGCCTACTTCCTGGTTTTATTATAGATTGAAATTGCCTAAGATAAATTCAGTATTCAAAGAATTTCCTGCAACATGAACATGACTGGAAAAATAATTTTCAACGTTAAATCTGGTGAACTGCTGAACTTTGTTAATATTTTTTGCAGTGTTCAATTTAATTTTAATAAATTGCATAGCTCTGGCAGCAGAGTGAAGTCTAAAGATTGAAAGCCTGAATAGGTCAAAGGAAAAGTTGTCTTGCCAATGCAAGCCTGTTAAAACACTAACTAGAAAATTGGGCAGGAAAAACAGTTTAAAAAAATATTGTGAGTATCTTTGATCATCAGCTGGTTGAAAAGAAGTAATATGACAAACAGGAAATTACAAAGAATAACTATTTTGACTGTAGTGGAAATAGTGACTTAGGTAGCCACATTTCAAACCAAATGCAGAATATTTTCCTGGAATTTAAAGAAAAAGTACCCAGATGTCTAAACATTCTACTCAATGCAGCTTTTATTTGGAGTTTGGCAAGCCTTCAGAAAACTAGTAGTCAAGTTTAGTTGTAATACTTTATCCAGCCTATTTACATAATTTCATAAATATTTTATGCTTCTGCATTACATTTTTTAAGTAGTGGCCATACTTAATTTTAGGCTTCCTGCAATGTTATATTTGTTTGCATGAATTATTTTATTGCTTCCCATCAAAATACTTTGTGGATAAACTCAAACCTGTGAACAACTACTGCAAAGAGTGGTGAAGACAAACTTACATAATAATATCATTAAATCCTCTAGTAAGTGTCTCCATATAATTATACCATACTGTCCCCAAATAGGAAAAAGTCCACCCCAAAAAAGGAAATGGAAATAATCCCTTATTTGTAGATTTTACACAAATGTGTTTATTTTTAGGATTTAAAAATACTATATAAACAAAATTTACTTTATGGTTGTATTATAGCATATTGGACAATTGGGTTTAGTGTAATTACATGATAAAACTTCTCTTATAAAATTTTATTATGGGGAATAGCTTCAAGATGGTGGAAGAATAAGACGTGGAGATCACCTTCCTCCCCACAAATACATCAGAAATACATCTACATGTGGAACAACTCCTATAGAACACCTACTGAACGCTGGCAGAAGACCTCAGACTTACCAAAAGGCAAGAAACTCCCCATGTACCTGGGTAGGGCAAAAGAAAAAGAAAAAGCAGAGACAAAAGAATAGGGACGGGACCTGCACCTTGGGGAAGGAGCTGTGAAAGAGGAAAACTTTCCACACACTAAGAATCCCCTTCACTGGTGGAGACGGGGGTGGTGGGGGGAAGCTTTGGAGCCACAGAGGAGAGCACAGCCACAGGGATGCAGAAGGCAAAGTGGAGAGATTCCCGCACAGAGGATCGGTGCTGATCAACACTCACCAGCCCGAGAGGCTTGTCTGCTCACCCGCCAGGGAGGGTGGGGGCTGGGAGCTGAGGCTACGGCTTCGGAGGTCGGATCCCATGGAGAGGACTGGGGTTGGCTGCGTGAACACAGCCTGAAGGGGGCTAGTGCACCACAGCTAGCCAGGAGGGTGTCCGGGAAAAAGTCTGGACCTGTCTAAGAGGAAAGAGACCATTGTTTCAGGGTGCACGAGGAGGGTGATTCAGAGCACCACCTAAATGAGCTCCAGAGAGAGGCGTGAGCCACGGCTATCAGCTCGGACGCCAGAGATGGGCATGAGACGCTAAAGCTGATGCTGCCGCCACCAAGAAGTGTGTGTGCAAGCACAGGTCACTCTCCACACCTCCCCTCCCGGGAGCCTGTGCAGCCCGCCACTGCCAGGGTCCCGTGATCCAGGGACAACTTCCCCAGGAGAACACACGGTGCCCCTCAGGCTGGTGCAACGTTATGCTGGCCTCTGCTGCCGCAGGCTCGCCCAGCATTCTGTACCTCTCCTCCCCACGGCCTGAGTGAGCCAGAGCCCCCTTATCAGCTTCTACTTTAACCCCCTCTTGTCTGAGTGAAGAAGAGACCCCGTCAGGCGACCTACACACAGAGGCAGGGCCAAATCCGAAGCTGAACTCCAGGAGCTGTGCGAACAAAGAAGAGAAAGGGAAATTTCTCCCTGCAGCCTCAAGAACAGCGGATTAAATCTCCACAATCAACTTGATGTACCTGCATCTGTGGAATACCTGAATAGACAAAAAATCATCCCAAATTGAGGAGGTGGACTTTGGGAGCAATGATATATATATATATATATATATATATTTTTTTTTTTTTTTCTCTTTTTGTGAGTGTGTATGTGTATGCTTTGTTGTGTGATTTTGTCTGTATAGCTTTGCTTTTACCATTTTTCCTAGGGTTCTGTTTGTCCATTTTTATTTATATTTTTAATTAATTAATTTTTTTTTAGTATAGTTTTAGGGCTTGTTATCATTGGTGGATTTGTTTTTTGGTTTGGTTGCTCTCTTCTTTCTTTTTTTTTTCTTTTTTTATTACTTTTAATTTTTTTTACTTTTAATAATTATTTTTTATTAGAATATCTTTATTTGTTTATTTTTTTCTTGCTTGCACTATTTTTTTCTCCCTTTTCTTCTGAGTTGTGTGCCTGACAGGGTCTTGGTGCTCTGGCTGGGTGTCAGGACTGTGCCTCTGAGGTGGGAGGGCCGAGTTCAGGACATTGGTCCACCAGAGACCTCCCTGCTCTAAGTAATATCAAATGGCAACAGCTCTCCCAGAGATCTCCATCTCAATGCTAAGACCCAGCTCCACTCAATGATGAGAAAGGTACAGTACTGGACACCCTATGCCAAACAACTAGCAAGAAAGGAATATAACCACATCCATTAGCAGAGAGGCTGCCTAAAATAATAAGGTCACAGGCACTCCAAAACACACCACCGGATGTGGTCTGGCCTATCAGAAAGACAAGATCCAGCCTCATCCACCAGAACACAGGCACTAGTCCCCTCCACCAGGGCACCTACACAACCCACTGAAACAACCTTAGCCACTGGGGGCAGATACCAAAAACAACGGGAGCAATGAACCTGCAGCCTGTGAAAATGAGACCCCAAACACAGTAAATTAAGAATAAGAAGACAGAGAAACACACAGCAGATAAAGGAGCAGGTAAAAACCCATCACAACAAACAAATGAAGAGGAAGTAGGCAGTCTACATGAAAAGAACTCAGAGCAATGACAGTAAAGATGATCCAAAATCTTGGAAATAGAATGGAGAAAATACAAGAAACATTGAAGAAGGACTTAGAAGAACTATGAGCAAACAAACAATGATAAATAACACAATAAATGAAATTAAAAATTCTCTAGAAGGAATCAATAACAGAATAACTGAGGCAGAAAAATGGATAAGTGATCTGGAAGATAAAATAGTGGAAATAACTACTGCAGAGCAGAATAAAGAAAGAAGAGTTAAAAGAATAGAGGACAGTCTCAGATACTTCCAGGATGACAATAAACGCTCCAACATTCGAATTATAGGGGTCCCAGAAGAAGAAGAGAAAATGAAAGGGACTGAGAAAATATTTGAAGAGAATATAGTTGAAAACTTCCCTAATATGAGAATGGAAACAGTTAATCAAGTCCAGGAAGTGCAGAGAGTCCCATGCAGGAAAAATCCAAAGAAAAACACACCAAGACACATATTAATCAAACTATCAAAAATTAAATACAAAGAAAAAATATTAAAAGCAGCAAAGGAAAAAGAACAAATAACATACAAGGGAATTCCCATAAAGTTAACAGCTGACCTTTCAGCAGAAACTCTGCAAGCCAGAAGGGAGTGGCAGGGCATATTTAAAGGGATGAAGGGGAAAAAACTACAACTAAGATTACTTACCCAGCAAGGATCTCATTCAGATTCGACTGAGAAATTAAAACCTTTACAGACAAGAAAAAGCTAAGAGAATTCAACACCACCAAACCAGCTTTACAACAAATCCTAAAGGAACTTCTCTAGGCAGGATACACAAGACAAGGAAAACACCTACAATAGCAAACCGAAAACAATTAAGAAAATGGTAATAGGAACATACATATCTATAATTACCCTAAATGTAAATGGATTAAATGCTCCAAACAACGGACATAGACTAGCTGAATGGATACAAAAGCAAGACCTGTATATATGCTGTCTACAAGAGACCCACTTCAGACATAGGGACACATACAGATTGAAAGTGAGGGGATGGAAAAAGATATTCCATGCAAATGGAAATCAAAAGAAAGTTGGAGTAGGAAATCTCATATCAGAGAAAATAGACTTTAAAGTAAAGACTATTTCAAGAGACAAAGAAAGACACTACATAATGATCAAGGGATCAATCCAAGAAGATATAACAATTGTATGTATTTATGCACCCAACATAGGAGCACATCAATACATAAAGCAAATGCTCACAGGCATAAAAGGGGAAATTGACAGTAACACAATCCTAGTAAGGGACTTTAACACCCCACATTCACCAACAGACAGATCATCCAAAATGAAAATAGATACGGAAACACAAGCTTTAAATGATACATTAAGCAAGATGGACTTAATTGATATTTATAGGACATTCCATCCAAAAACAATACACTTTCTTCTCAAGTGCTCATGGAACATTCTCCACGATACATCATATCTTGGGTCACAAGCAAAGGCTTTGTAAATTTAAGAATATTGAAATCATATCAAGTATCTTTTCCGAGGACAATGCTATGAGACTAGATATCAATTACAGGAAAAAATATGTAAAAGATACAAACACATGGAGGCTAAACAGTACACAATTTAATAATCAAGAGATAACTGAAGAAATCAAAAAGGAAATTAAAAAAATACCTAGAAACAATTGACAATGAAAACACGATGCCCTAAAACCTATGGGATGCAGCAAAAGCTGTTCTTAGAGAGAAGTTTATAGCAATACCATCCTACCTCAAGAAACAAGAAACATCTCAAGTAAACAACCTAATGTTACACCTAAAGTAATTAGAGAAAGAGAACAAGAAAAACCTAATTTAGCAGAAGGAAAGAAGTCATAAAGATTGGATCAGAAATAAAGGAAAAAGAAATGAAGGAAACTATAGCAGAGTTCAATAAAACTAAAAGCTGGTTCTTTGAGAAAATAAACAAATTTAATAGTCCATTAGCTAAACTCATCAAGAAAAAAAGGGTGAAGATTCAAATCAATAGAATTAGAAATGAAAAAAGGAGAAGTAACAACTGACACTGCAGAAATACAAAGGATCATAACAGATTACTATAAGCAACTATATGCCAATAAAATGGACAACCTGGAAGAAATGAACAAATTCTTAGAAAAGCACAACCTTCTGAGACTGAACCAGGAAGAAATATAAAATATAAACAGACCAATCACAAGCACTGAAATTGAGACTGTGATTAAAAATCTTCCAAGAAACAAAAGACCAGGACCAGATGGCTTCACAGGTGAATTCTATCAAACATTTAGAGACGAGCTAACACCTATCTTTCTCAAACTCTTCAAAATATAGCAGAGGGAGGAACACTCCCAAACACGTACTGCAAGACCACCATTACCCTGATAGCAAAACCGGACAAAGATATCAGAAGGAAAGAAAACTACAGACCAATATCACTGATGAACATAGATGGAAAAGTGCTCCACAAAATACTAGCAAACAGAATCCAATAGCACATTAAAAGGATCATACACCATGATCAAGTGGGGTTTATCCTAGGAATGTAAGGATTCTTCAATATATGCAAACCAATCAATGTGATGCACCATATTAATAAATGGAAGGAGTAAAACCATATGATCATCTCAATAGATGCAAAAAAGCTTTTGACAAAATTCGACTGCCATTTATGATAAAAACCCACCAGAAAGTAGGCATAGATGTAACTTACCTCAACATAATAAAGTCCATATATGAAATACCCACAGCCAACATCATTCTCAATGGTGAAAAACTGAAACCATTTCCACTAAGATCAGACACAAGACAAAGTTGCCCACTCTCACCACTATTATTCAACATAGTTTTGGAAGTTTTAACCACAGCAATCAGAGAAAAAAAAGAAATAAAATGAATCGAAATTGGAAAAGAAGAAGTAAAGCTGTCACTGTTTGCAGATGACATGATATTATACATAGAGAGTCCTAAAGATGCTACCAGAAAACTACTAGAGCTAATCAATGAATTCAGTAACATAGCTGGAAAGAAAATTAGTGCACAGTAATCTCTTGCATTCCTATACACTAATGGTGAAAAATCTGAAAGAGAAATTAAGGAAACACTCACATTTACTACTGCAACAAAAAGAATAAAATACCTAAGAATAAACCTACCTAAGGAGACAAAAGACCTGTATGTGGAAAACTAGAAGACACTGATGAAAGGAATTAAAGATGATACAAATAGATGGAGAGATATACCATGTTCTTGGATTGGAAGAATCAACATTGTGAAAATGACTATACTACCCAATGCAATCTACAGATTCAATGCAATCCCTATCAAACTACCAATGGCATTTTTCACAGAACTAGAACAAAAAATTCCACAATTTATATGGAAAGACAAAAGACCCCGAATAGCCAAAGAAATCTTCAGAAAGAAAAAGCGAGCTGGAGGAATCAGGCTCCCTGTCTTCAGACTATACTGCAAATCTACAGTAATCAAGAGAGTATGGTACTGGCACAAAAACAGAAATATAGATCAATGGAACAGGATATAAAGCCCAGTGATAAACCCACACACATATGGTCACCCTATTTTTGATAAAGGAGGCAAGAATATACAATGGAGAAAAGACAGCCTCTTCAATAAGTGGTGCTGGGAAAACTGGACAGCTACATGTAAAAGAATGAAATTAGAACACTCGCTAACACCATACACAAAAATAAGCTCAAAATTGATTAAAGACCTAAATGTAAGGCCAGACACTATTAAACTCTTAGAGGAAATCATAGGTAGAACACTCTATGACATAAATCACAGCAAGATCCTTTTTGACACACCTCCTAGAAAAATAGAAATAAACCAAAAATAAACAAATAGGACCTAGTGAAAATTAAAAGTATTTGCAGAGCAAAGAAAACCATAAACAAGAGGAGAAGAAAACACTCAGAATGGGAGAGAATATTCGCAAATGAAGCAACTGACAAAGGATTAATCTCCAAAATTTACAAGTAGCTCATGCAGCTCAATATCAAAAAAAACAAACAACCCAATCCAAAAATGGGCAGAAGACCTAAATAGACATTTCTCCAAAGAAGACCTACAGATTGCCAGCAAACACATGAAAGAATGCTCAACATCTCTAATCATTAGAGAAATGCAAATCAAAACTACAGTGAGGTATCACCTCACACCTCTTCAAAAAGAGTCATGTAGCACAATGTTCATTGCAGCTCTTTTGACAATAGCCAGGACATGGAAGCAACCTAAGTTTCCATTGACAGATGAATGGGTAAAGAAGATGTGGCACACATATATAATGGAATATTACTCAGTCATAAAAGGAAACAAAATTGAGTTATTTGTAATGAGGTGGATGGACCTAGAGTCTGTCATACAGAGTGAAGGAAGTCAGAAAGAGAAAAACACATACCATATGCTAACACATATGTATGGAATCTAAAAGAAATAAATAATGGTTATGAAGAACCTAGGGGCAGGAGAGGAATAAAGATGCAGAGGTAGAGAATGGACTCGAGGACACGGGAGGGGGAAGTGTAAGCTGGGGCGAAGTGAGAGAGTGGCATGGACTTATATATACTACCAAATGTAAAATAGACAGCTAGTAGGAAGCAGCCACATAGCACAGGGAGATTAGCTTGGTGCTTTGTTACCACTTAGAGGGGTGGGATTGGGTGGGTGGGAGCAAGATGCAAGAGGGAGGAGATATGGGGATATATGTATATGTATATTATAAAGCAGAAACTAACACACCATTGTAAAGCAATTATACTCCAATAAAGATGTTAAAAAAATAAATGTCTAGAGGAACACTGAGAAAATTTTATATTAATGTCGTTTATGTATGTGAGAGAGAATATATGTAAATAAAATATTCAAGAAAAATTTTACTATGAAAATATAAAAATACAATTACAGCAGCTGCTCAATAAATGATTCTAAGAACAGCAACAAAGATAAAAAAAATAAGTCATTTATTTGTATTATCAGATTAAAATTTAATAACTAGTTACCCTTTGTGTTAGATACCACAATTATGCCAATTTTAATATGAAAAAGCTTAGCCATGTGGAGTTTTAGTGCTGTGCCTAAGGTCAAGAGCTAGTATAATTTAAAATCAGTATTCAAATCCATTTATTCTGACTTAGAGACTTCACACTTAACAGTCTACTGAAAAAAAAAAAAGAAAGAAGGAAGAATAAACAACAAAACAGAAAGATCAGCAAACAACTAAGCCAAATTAGTTGGAAATATGGACACAATTGCAGGAACCAGATTCATGTATTCATAGATGCATGCAAGAAGCATTTCTTAGGTAACACTAGAAAAGGGAGAAAAGAAGCAGAATAAACAGTTCCTGATCTTGGGGAGTTGAGTCTAGGTGTCAAAAACACCTGTCAACGTTCTTAGTAGTAACCAACAGAAACAAGTGGCTTATTAAATAAGACAAAAAATGTGTTGAAAGTATATTGTGCAATTCATAGATGCCTTGGGAACACTAGAGTACTGGGGTAGAAAATGGTTAGGAACAAAGAAAGCTATGCAGATATAATCATACCACGGAGCTATTCCACTGACGACTCTCTGCTATCCCTTCCAGATCCTTGAAGCTTCAGCATACGTCATCAATTGAACGGACACTGGATGCTGGGTTTGTGCTCTGGTACTGCTAAAATTGGGTGTTGATAGTGTCCTTGTCAGAGAAGGAGCTCCACTTCATCTGTTTCTTTGCAACACTGCTCTGATTCTGATGCCTTGGATGGCTGGTCCTTCTTATCATGCCCATATGAAATATTTGCAAGGAAGCTTAAAAAATGAATATATAGTATATTAATAAAGGGTTTAACCAGAGCAGAACCAGTAGGAGATATATGTGTGCGTGTATATACATACCTACGTTTGTGTGTGTGTGTGTGTGTGTCTGTGTGTACATGTTTATTACAGAGTTGCAAGTTAAAGAAGCCCAGTTCCACAAGTAAACAGTCTGGATGGGAAGATCCAGGGAACCCAAGGGACAGAAATTACAGTCCCTCCTGTTTTTTTGAGTACCTAATTTTCAAGAAGGATCTATTCCATCTTAAAAGGCTCACACCTGATTTATTCAGGCCCAAACATAATCTCCCTTTTGGTCAGTTCAAAGTCAACTAATTTGGAACTGTAATTACATTGGCAAAATTCCCTTGCAGCAACATGTAGATTAATGTTGGATGGAATAACATTGAGAGGTACATGTAGGCTGTCAGTGGCTACTTTCTCCCTACATTCTTCAATTCTCACTAAAGAAACTCTCTTATATTCTACCCTAACTGGAAACCTACCAGAAAGGGAATTCTCAGAAAGGCAGTTCAGCCCACCCATTTAGACACATCACTAAGCCATCAGAAGCCACCTTTTGTCAATCTGGTATATGTACACATATCTTTAAACCATACTGCATCTTCAAATAAAGACAATAACAAAGTAATACTTTCACTTAACATAACACAACTGTCCCACATACACCAAAAACACACTAAACTTATCTGCAGAAGAGATAAGAAGTCCTTGAACATAAATATTCACTCTCTTTTCATAGCTGATTCACTCTCCCTTTCTTTGATATTCTATAACTTCAATACTGAAAAATAAATATATTATTTTATTAACACACTTTATGATAGAGGATAAGGGGAAGAGATGAGAAAGGTAAAAATAGTTGGCTAATATATCAATATATGCAGAGCAAATGCAAATAAAAAACATAGAATTACGATTCTTACAAAAGTCCTTGTTTCTGCAACTGGTCATGTGAGTAGAGCTGGTATGTATAACTACTTTTTCTACTATCCTTTCTGTATTCCCTTTGGTCTTAGTAAATACTCCAGTTGATCATGTTTCTTTGCCCAGTGGATTGATCCACACCTTCATTTTTGAAAAGTATGGGCCACACTCTTGCAAATTGGACTTTAGTTTTTCCACTTACATTAGTCACAAGAAAATATCACCTGTATTCCAGATGAACTTCTCTTTACTCCCCTTGTATAATAGCAACTCAATTTCCCCTTCATAGTCAGGATCAATCAACCCAGGCAGTACAGTAACTCCTTTCTTTACCTGTTTATTCAGAGGCATAAGAAGAACAAAGTGTCCAGGTAGCAGTCTAAATTTCCAGTTTAATAGAATCAATGTGCCTCCTGGTGGAAGTTGCTCCCATTGAAACTAAGACCTCTAAGCCAGCAGAGCCTAAAGTCTTGGGCACAGGAAGAAATGTTTTACAGTAGATAATAAGAAGGAATAGTTAGAGAATCCATGCCTACTTCCCCTCCTTTTTTCTTGACTATGGAAGAAATAGCACCATACGTGAGACATATTTAGAGCATATACCACATCCTGAAGGACATCAGTTCAGCACTATAAGGTATTGGCATGTTTCTGGTACTGTAATTGAGACTTCAAAAGGGTATTACACCTTTCTATCAATCCAGCTGCTACAGAATTTTGGACACCATGGTAAGATCAGTAAATTCCTTGAGCATGGGCCAATTGCCACACTTCATTTGCTGTGAAATGGATTCCTTGGTCATAAGCAATACTTCATAGAGTACCATAGTGGTGAATATGGCATTCTCTTAGTCCATGGATGGTGGTTTTGGCAGAATCACAGCAAGCAGGAAATACAACTCCATACCCAGAGTACATGTCTATTTCAGTAAGAACACAGTGCTACCCCTTCCATGATGGGAGTGGTCCAATGTAATCAGCCTGTACCAAGTGGCTGGCTGATCATCCTGGGGAACAGTAGTCAGTGTTTGCCTCTGATGCTGGCAGATTGGGCACCCAGGTGTGACTATATCTAGGTCAGCCGTGGTGAGTGAAAGACCATATTGATGAGCTTATGCCTAATCTCTATGGCCACTTTTTTTATGTACCCATTGGGCAATGACAGGAAAGGCTTGAGATACAGTCTGACTGGCATCCACAGACTGAGTTATCCTTTTGCGGGATTATTTACATTTTTTACTTTTTAGGTCAATTTTTAGGGAGGATTCACATGGGACACAAATATCCTGACATTCTATACTCATTCAGAGCGGTCTATCCCAGATCTCCTTGCCATCAGTTTTCCAATCATGTTCTAAGTCCCTAACCATCCAGTCAAAAAATTGTCCACAGCCTATGAATTAATGTAGATTTCTATCACGGTCCATCTCTTTTCCCAGGCAAAATGAATAATTAATAAGCTGTTTGAAGTTCTGCCCACTTTGATAACTTCCTTTCAGAAAGCTATTCAGAGTTCTCTCAGAGTGGGAATGAAGTACTGAAACTGTTGACTCTTAGGTGGTACCAGGACCATCGGTTAAACAGGCTCAAGTTTTCATTTCCTCAGTAAACTGGTCATAGGGAATGTCTCATGGGACCATATGTGTTGACTGAGAGAAAGAAAAGGCAATATATTAGGAGCAGGGGCCATGGATAGCTACTTCCATGCAACTTACTTGTGCATTCAGGGTTTATTTGAGTCTGATATCATATATACCACTTATATCTGATGATGGAGTGTTGCTGTGTACTTCCAATCTTCTGCCAGGGTGGGTCAGACATCCAGGTCATGACAGGGAGTTCAGGTTACATGGTAACATGGTCTACAGTCAAGCAAGCAACCTCTGCTAAGGTCCTATCACAAGGCAAAATCTCTTTCTAAAGGGAGAAGGGTTGTCCAGAGAACCTATAGTTTTACCCCAACATTCTAAGGGTATGTGCTCTCATTTACCTATACAGTCCTGCCATAGATTCCAAAAAGCATCCCTAAGAGCAGGAAGAAGAAACCAGGCAGAACTTTTATACTTGCTTGAGATTCTCCTTCACTCTTTTGCCAAGTTCATCAGTTATGCTTTCTGTTTTCCACATGACTGCAGGAGGCAATTTTGCTAAGCTATCTGTTACTACCTGACAACCATCCCCTTTCCTCTACTTTCCAAGAACATTTTCCTCATGTCCTTCTGAGCCCTCACTAGCAGTGGCCTAAAATGGCTAGATCTGGTTAAGGCAATTTAGACTTTCTCTTATGCCTCTCAAAATTCTTCCAGCCTCTACTTTAATTTTCCTGTCTAGCCTATAAGGATTTTAGAGGTCACTTCTCTGTCCTAACAACAAGTAAAAAACCTGAGCAAAACTAAAAATTCAACAACTCTTCTCAGATCATTGGAGAAATTTGGTCACACAGCAACATGCAACCCAAAAAGTTGGAGGGACAGACAAATTCAGAGAATCACAACTTACTGGAGCAGGAGGCCATGAGCAGAAATCTCCACAGCAACAAGAGCCAGGGTAGGAAAACCTACACCATAACTGCCCAATTGCTGAAGGCTCAGTGTGGACAACTTGGAAAGTTAAAAACTCCAGGGGGACCCAGTTATCTATGTGGGACCTCCCACACCTTTGTGAATTTTACATCCAGGAATTCTACTAGGTTCTCACAGTAAATATCAGACAAAAATTTTCCACAGATTTATGGCAGTGGGAGGGGAGAAGGAACCATTTTGAAATACTTATGAGCATTCTGTTCTTAACAAGATTTGCTCTCAGGCGAAGTTATTTAACCAGAGCCTAAATTGCTGAAGTAGTATCAGAACCTAACCTACCTGAGGGGAGGGAAATACCCAACTTCAGACTCCTCTAACCATCCTGTCTCATCTAATTAGGAAGGGGAAGTCATTGCGAAGCACTTGGTGATGGTCACTGTTCAGGGATCCAGGCTCACCAAAAGGCTGAGACCTAATCATAGGACTATAAATCACTTTCCCTCCCCATAGTTTACTAATATTGGGGTAAGCTGAAAACAAGCTCATGTCATTCTAAATGGCATAATAGCACCTTTGAATATAATTAAAAAATAATAATTATAACCTATGTCACAAATCGTACGTGTAGAGAAGTGTTTTCATTGAATAACTGAAGAAAAAAAAAAGATGCTGCAAACTCTTTAGACAGTACTCCGTGGTCTGAATTGTATTCTCTATTTTTATTTCTGTTCAACAAAAGAAGTATTCAATCCCTTTCAAGATATAGAGTACAGGACCCAGCTGAATAATTTTAAGCTAAGTATTATATTGTTTTAATATCAATAGGATAAGAATAGTTTCTTAGGGGAAGTTACAGTTTTATGGCAAAAGCATTAAAAATCAAACCACTATCTCTGAGAAGCCCTGAGACTTGTGATTTTTTTGTTTGTTTGTTTGTTTTTAATATATACAGTGTCATCTCTGAAGAATCTTTGTCTTTTTCCCCTATTATTTTCTCCTTTAGTTGTTTTCTAGCAGTTATTTGGCTCTTCCTCATTTTAATCTTCTTTGTGGTTCATATTGTAATATTACAGAAAACACCCAAGAGAAGTTAGAGGAAAAGCAATTGCAGCCTCAAATACAGAAATGACTTTTTTAGTTAAGTCAGGATCCCTTGTGTCTCTCAGCTATCTTTTCTTTAAAATGGGAACACTCAATTTAGAAAATGTGTTGATATTTACATAAAACCAAATAATTCATATATAATCAGGAGATAACATTTTTAAATTGTCATATTCTCATCTATAAACCTTTATCCACCATTTTTTTCAAGCTGTCTCTGATGCTGGATGGTTTTCTGCTTCAAGGTTTTGTTTTCCCACTCCTTCGTAGTGAACTGAAATGTAGTTGGTATCATAATTTTGTTAAGGTTTATGACTTTGTTAACATTTGTTAATTAGAGCATAGGGTGGTGGGTGGTGAGCCACAACTGAACAGGTCAGCAACAGAAAAGAGAAGCTGAAATCCAGATGTTTATTATTCACAAGTCCTGGAGGAAGTACATGGCATGGCTCCAGGGGCCATATGGGGAGCTCAAGGCAGAGGGCAGGCAGAAAGAAAGGTAGGACTAGGGGTGGGGCACATGTCTTTATTAGGGTCCATGGGTGAAATGTTTTGGGGTTCTTGGGGTAAGGTTGGATTAGTCAATTCAAACCAAAAATAGTGGGGCTTTGGTTAGCTATACAGGCGTTTTTATCTAAGGGGAGCTCAAGGAGAAGACCCTGGGAGGTGGGGGAGATTGTTGATCACACAGGCTGTTGGGGAAGTCTTATTAGGAATTTATACTTGCTTGTAAGTCTGAGGGCTGTTATCTAGGCCATACAGTTGCATAAGGGGACTAGTGTCAGTTTAAGGTCCCCACATCACTTGGACAAACAAAATGAATGCCAAGGCAGCAATGCCATGGAATAACTTAGCTAAACTCTCAACATGAGAATTTTCTCACAGCAAGTTCCAGAAATGTTTGCTGTGTCTCACTGAAATCTCTCAAGACTTTATTTGCAGATACAATATTGTTCAGATAAATTGTATACTTTGTTCTTCTTAGATGCCACATCATTATTCCTACCACCAACCACCACTACCACCACTACTGTCATCTACCATAAACAACTTTTATGTCATCAAAGAGTTGCTTAATTCTTTGTGGATCTACTTGGGCTGTGATTGCTACATGTTGTCTGACTATGCTTACATTTTTGCAAGAATCATAACATAACAGCACAAGTGTAAGTAGAATTACTTTTTCTCCAATCTTTACTAATGAACCTTTTGAATTTTATATATCAGAAGAATTTTTTTTTTAGAAAAAGAGGGAAATTTTAAGTGATATCTAACTTTTCTTGAGGGTACTGAAAGATATGAATGCAATATTTCATTTTCATTTTTAATATAAACCTATGAGATGGTACTGTCATTATTACTGATATACAGCTACCAAAACTGAAGCTTCAAAAAGCCAGGAAAGGGCTTCCCTGGTGGTGCAGTGGTTGAGAGTCCACCTGCCGATGCAGGGGACACGGGTTCGTGCCCCGGTCCAGAAAGGTCCCACATGCCGCGGAGCGGCTGGGCCCGTGAGCCATGGACGCTGAGTCTGCACATTCGGAGCCTGTGCTCTGCAGCGGGAGAGGCCACAACAGTGAGAGGCCCACGTACCGAAAAAAAAAAAAAAAAAGCCAGGGAAATTGCCCAAGGTAGCCTAGCAAGCAGACTGCCAACACTGATGCAACATTGATTAATCTTTACCACAATACCACACACTCTCCTGTTCTGGATTGTTTTCATCTAGAATCTGGTGAGGTTTGACAAAGGGGAAGTGAGGAGAGCAGAGATGATAAACAGAGCCCCCTTTGCCTTCAGAGTCTCATGTGAGGTACGTTTCTTGAGGAGTAATTTGTATTAGTCCACCGAGAGAGTCTATTTTCTTTCTCTTCCTTTCTTTTTTTTTGCAACTTCCAAATTGTTTCATTATTTTCTGAAAACAATTCTTTGTTATATTAGTGTATAACATAGTGGTTCAATATTTTTATAGATTATACTCCACTTAAAGTTATTATAAAATATTTCTTATAATTCCTTGTGCTGTGCAGTGTATGCTTGTTGCTTATTTATTTTATATATAAATTTTGTACACCTTAACTACCTGCTTCATCTTGCCTTTCCCTCTTCCCTCTTCCCACCAGTAACAACTAGTTTGTTCTCTATATCTGCAAGTCTGTTTCTGTTTTGTTATATTCATTCATTTCATTTTTTTTAGATTCCACATACAAGTGATAACATACAGTATTTACTTTTCTCTCTCTGACTTATTTCACTAAGAATAATATTCTCCAGGTCCATCCATGTTGTGGCAAATGGCAAAATTTTCATTATTTTTTTATGATTGAGTAATATTCCATTATATATATATGTATGTATATGTGTGTGTATATATATATATATATATATATATATATATATACCACTTCTTATTTATCCATTTATTTGTTGATGGATATTTAGGTTGCTTCTGTATCTTGGCTATTGTAAAAAATGTTGCTATGAACATTGGGGTGCATGTATCTTTTTGAGTTAGTGTTTTTGTTATTTTTGGATACATAGCCAGGAGTGGAATTCCTGGATCATATGGTAGTTGTATTTTTAGTTTTTGAGGACCCTCCATACTGTTTTCCACAGTGGCTGCACTAATTTATCAATACATCCCCACCAAGAGTGTACTAGGGTTCTTTTTTCTCCACATCCTTGCCAACATTTGTTATTTGTGGTCTTTTTGATAATACCTATTCTGACAGGTGTGAGGTGATATCTCATTGTAGTTTTGATTTGCATTTCTCTCATGATTAGTAATGTTGAGCATCTTTTCATGTGCCTGTTGGCCATCTGTGTATTTTCTTTGAGAAAATATCAGTTCAGTTCTTCTGCCCATTTTTATTTTTTTTATATTGAGTTGTATAAGCTGTTTATATATTTTGGATATTAACTCCTTATTGCTCATGAGAGTCTATTTTTTTTTAATGTGGAGTAAACATAGGCAAAGACCATAGATATTTGACCTTCTCAAGAGATACTTTTGAGATGTTTATCAATTCTCCATATCATGAACGCTATAAAAGTATATTATTCATTTAAAGAGTAATGGAAACATGTTCTATAACTGTCAGTATTTGATGACAATGATGCCTTTAAGATGATGAGTAGAGAAAAACAAAGGTATGTTCATATGTGAATACTTGGTAGCTCTCTAGTTCTCTTTGTTATTGAAGAGACAGCCCAGGCTAAGGAGAACAAAATTAAAATTTATATTACACCATCAAAGAGTTGAAATCACTGATATCAAAATGCAAATGCCAAGAGTTGTTTTTGTTTTGTTTTGTTTTGTTTTTTTTGTGGTACGCAGGCCTCTCACTGTTGTGGCCTCTCCCGTTGCGGAGCACAGGCTCCGGATTTGCAGGCTCAGCGGCCATGGCTCACAGGATTAGCCGCTCTGCAGCATGTGGGATCTTCCTGGACCGGGGCACGAACCCATGTCCCCTGTATTGGCAGGCGGACTCTCAACCACTGCGCCACCAGGGAAGCCCCACCAAGAGTTTTTTGACTCTGTCAGAGATCAGTTGAAGACCAGCAGAAAAATTAAAGTCTCAGGCCACTACTGCTCAGTCTCAGTGAATCACAAAAAGAGTTCCTGTGACTGAATATATAGAGTAGTATATGAAGTGCATCACGGGCTATAAATTGCTGGAAATCTCAGCTATCATATCACCACTTTACAAAAGCTACTGAATTTATTTATTAAGAATATGAGCAGATTATTTGATATGTACAAACATCAAAAAACAATTGTTAACTTGAAAATAGCTATATTTAAGTTTACATATTTGATTTGGGTAAGTCGCACATTTTTGTAAGAGTATGATAGGTTTTGTAGTCACTGTTTTTATTTCAGTCATCTCTTAAAGTTGGTTAACTTTATACTTTAAGAAAAAAGTTCAACAGCCATTTCAGGGGAAAATATATCTGAAAAGAAAAATATACTGTGCTTCTCAATCTTTTTAAATATGCACTTACTTTTGTTAGATGTTTTTCATATCCATCTTTATATTAATTTGGAGCCTTCTAATAAATTATACCACATGGCTACTAAAAAGCAAACTCAAAACAATAATTATTTCATACCATGTTTGTTCAAATTATCTGAACTTCTGGAAATATGTACTTGACCTTTCATGGGACCATCTCCTTGTTTCATGGCTGCTATTCATCTTCTCCATTTGAGTATGTAAAACCAGTTAAAATTAAAATAAAACATTTAAAATAAATTAGCCCCAATTTAGAAAGAAGTTGAGGGAAGAAAGAGGATAGAGATATGTCTCAGGCAGAATGAGAAACTTTAGAAATTTATAAGCATTTGAGAAACAAGACAGCTAATAAGAAGCATGAGGGCACAGGATTTGAGTGAGGAATGTCAAGTATAAGGTAGAACATAGAAAAGAAAGAATTTAAAATGGAAGATATACACACTCAAAATAACTTGTAAATTGGTAGCTGAGAAGTTGCCTGAGAATAAGGCAAACTAAGATTATTTATAATGCATTAAAGCTTAACTAGACAATATGATAGGTATATGCACTGGCTTGAATTGTGTCACCCTCAAGTTCATGTTCACTTGAAACCTCTAAATGTGACCTTATTTGGCAATAGGGTATTTCAAATATAATCAAGTTAAGATGAGGTCATACTGGATTAAGGTGGACCTTAAATACAGTATGATTGGTGTCTTTATAATATGAGGGCAATTTAGAGCTGGAGACACATGCATAGAGAGGAAAAGCCTATTTGAAGACACAGAGACACACATGGGGTAGAACACCATGTGAAGATGGAGGCAGAAATTGGAGTGATGCAGTTTCAAGCAAAGGAATGGCAAAGATTGCCAGCAATCTCCACAACCTAGGAAGAGGAAGAATGAAGACTTTCTTATGGCCTTCAGAGAGAGGACAACCCAGTCAACACTTTGATTTGGGACTTCTAGCCTCCAGTACTGTGGAGAATTTCTGTTGTTTTAAGTAACCAAGTTTATGATAATTTGTTCCAGAACCCCTAGGAAATTAATACAGCACATATGAAGATACAGAAAAAAATAAATGAACTTACCACCTAAAGATGACACAACCTTTTAGATTAAAGACAGAAATTGGTTAGGGTGCATTTAACACTGACTGAGTAGGAGCCTGAATCAGATTTCAAAAAATCATTCTCTTGAAAAGATTTTCACTGTGTTAGGAAACAGAGTCTCAAGCAATCTTAGCCTGAGGACTTTTTGTTAGAATGTTTATATCTCTTCTACTTTTATTTATTTATTTATTTATTTATTTAACATTTTTATTGGGGTATAATTGCTTTACAATGGCTCTTCTACTTTAATTCTACACTCACCAGAGTAGTAAATTGTCAGACTACAATTTGGCTCCTTGTTCATCTCTCTTATAAGAGAGAATGTCTTTCATCACTTAAACATCAAGTTTTACAGTTTCCATGGAAATGATGCCTTACTGAAAATTAATAAATTGAGAGCCATGAGTATCTTAATCATGGTTTGTACTTTTGTGGGACCTGATAACCCAAAGGCACTGATAAGAGCAATAATTCTGAAGGGACTGATAGCAGGATTACATGACCACTCAACCATGACCTCCAAATGCCCACACTCCTGTTCCTAAAACTTGCATAACACCATGTCAGACTCTACATATACAAATGACAATGTAAAATAACTTCAGAATTGAAAGGGGCTCTTATAGCCTACTAAATCCTATCTCTACATTAGTGGATCTCAAATGATTCAATGGAGCCCAGAGGTGGTTCTCCAGAAGTGCCTGAGGTAACCCCACATCTGTTCCCACTTCAGTGAGATGTCAAGTTAATCTGTTTTTTAAAGTGAACATTATAAGATTTGATATGAAAGAATGTTTCCAACACACACACACACAAAGTTTGAAAGATGACCTCTCCTCAATTGTCTATGTTCTATCTCTTCAGACCATAATGAAGGATAATAATGTGTTCTTTTTAAAGTTAAGTGGTGCAAAAAATAAATAAATAAAGTTAAGTGGTACAATATTAACTCAAAATAGAGTGTGAACATTAAAAATGCATAATGTGGGGACTTCCTTGGTGGTGTAGTGGTAAAGAATCTGCCTGCCAATGCAGGGGACATGGATTCAATCCCTGCTCTAGGAAGATCCCACATGTAGCAGAGCAGCTAAGCCCATGTGCCACAACTACTGAGCCTGCATGCTGCAACTACTGAAGCCCATGTGCCTAGAGCCCGTGCTGTGCAATGAGAAGCCACTGCAATGAGAAACCTGTGCACTGCAGCGAAGAGCAGCCCCTGCTCGCCACCACTAGATAAAGCCCATGCACAGCAATGAAGACCCAATGCAGCCCAATCAATCAATCAATCTTTAAAATAAGTAAATAAAAAGCATAATGTGAACTCTATAACAACCAAAAATGTGAAGAAGTATAATTCCATTCCTCAAAAATATATCACAAATGGTCCAAATGAAGGAAGAAAAGCTGAAACAAATAAACAACAACAGACAAGGAACAGAAAAACAAAGATTATTAACATAATGATCCTAAATACAACCATATTCATAAATATGGTAAATTTTTGTGTGCTAAACCATTCTATAAAAATGCAGAGACAGCTATAATGGATTTTAAGAAAAAGATACACAGCTGTTTACTGCCTAGATGTGATATAGTAGATAGAAGTATAGTTTAAAACAGAGTATCGTCAATGATAAAGAGGGCATTTCAGAATTCAAAAAAAAAATTCATCAGAAAGACAATATTTACAAATCCTTATGAACATTATATTAGAGCAGCAAAACAGATGAACCAATAGTTGATAGAATATCAAACAGAAACAGAAAATTTCTATTAACATGGAAAATTCCATAATTAAAAATAGAAACTTTAGCACCCTGCCCTTGGCAACTAACAAATAACACAGATTACTAAAGATGTAAAATACATAATCAACACTATCAAACATTTTGACCAAATTTTAGTTTGAAACAACCAAATAGAATACTTATGTTTTTTCATGTGTACATTGTATGATTACCAAGACATGCCATATACTAGCCATAAAAGTCCTTAATAAATTTAAAAAGTATTGAAATCTTAGTATATTATCTGAGCAAAATTAAATTTAAACAGAAATCAGTAATGATAAGGCATATAGGGAAAACACAAATATTTGGAAAGTAACAATATACTTCTAAATAATTCATGAATGAAAGAAGATATTGTAAGGAACATTTTAATATACTAGGTACATTAAAATCTTAAAGACTCTATTTAAAAAACTAGTTTAAAGAATCTATTAACAAAAAAAAAACAAGTAGACAAAAGCTAAAAATTGAATTTAGTAAGTTTGTGTAATACACAGTTAATGTATGAGAATCAATTATATTATTCTATACTAGCAGGAAAAAATTAGAAATAAAGGTACAAGTATATTTATCATGACATCAAAAACATAAAATATTTAGCAATACATTAAAAGTATTTATTTTTGGGGGTAAGAACATTTGATATCTACTCTTTTAGCAACTTTCAATTATACAGTACATTGCTACAGTACATTAACTGCAGTCATCACGCTGCACATTAGGTCTCCAGATCTTATTCATCTTAGAGCTGAAAGTTTATACTATTTGATATCTCCCTTTTTTCTTGACTCCCAGACTCTGCTAACTACCACTTATACTCTGTTACTATGGGTTCAATTTGTTTTCACTACACATATAAATGAGATTATGTTATATTCTTCATGATTAGTAATATTGAACATCTTTCCATGTGTCTAATGGCACTCTGTAGGTTTCCTTTGCAAAAAGCCCTATTCAGGTCTTCTGCCCATTTTTCAATTAGGTTGTTTGGGTTTTTTTGATATTGAGTTGTATGAGTTTTTAACATATTTTGGATATTAACCCCTTATCAGACATATCAGTTGCAAATGACTTCTCACATTCTGTAGGTTGCCTTTTTGTTTCGTTGATGGATTCATTTGCTATGCTAAAGTTGTATTATGTCCCATTTGTTATTTTTGCTTTTGTTTTCCTTGCCTGATGAGACAGATCCAATAAAAAATATTGCCAAATGTCATACTGTCTGTTTTTTTCTAGGACTTTTATGATTTTTGATCTTACATTTAGATCTTTAATCCATTTTGTGTTTATTTTTGTATATGGTGTGAAAATATGTTCTAAATTTATTCTTTTATATGTAGTTGTCCAGGATTCATAACACCACTTATTGAAGATAACATCTTTTCCTTATTGTATATTCATGCTTCCTTTGGATAGATTAATTGACCATATGGGTGCATGGGTTTACTTCTTGGCTCTCTATTTTGTTTTATTGATATATGTACATGTTTTTGTGCCAGTATCATACTGTTTTCATTTCTGTAGCTTTGTAGTATAGCCTGAAGTCAGGGAGTGTGATAACTCCAAGTTTGTTCATTTTTCTCAAGATTGCTTTGGCTATTCCAGGTCTTTTGTGATTCCACACAAATTTTAGTGTTATTTTTTCTAGTTCTGTGAAAAATGCCATTGGTATTTTGATAGGAATTACATTAAATATGTAGATTGCTTTGCATTGTATGGACATTTTAACAATATTAATTCTTCCAATCAATGAACACTGGATATTTCTGTTTATTTGTATTGTCTTCAATTTCCTACATCAATGTCTTATAGTTTCAGAGTATACGTCATTCACCTACTTGGTTAAGTGTGTTCCTAGGTATTTTATTCTTTTTTTATGCAATAGTAAATCTCTAATTTCTTTCTGGTAGTTCATTATTACTGTATAGAAATAGAACAGATTTCAGAGTATTTAATCTTCTATCCTGCAGTTTTACTCAATTCATGTACTAGTTCTCTAAGTTTTTTAGTGGAGTCTTTAGGGTTTTCTTCATCCAGAATTATCATCTGCAAATAGTGACAGTGTTACTTCCTACTTCTTAAAACTTCTTCTTGGTTTTATTAATCTTTTCTATATTTTTCTCTAGTTTATATATTGCTGGTCTGATCTTTATTATATCATTCCTTCTGCTGACCTTGGACTTTCTTTGTTCTTCTTTTTCTAATTCCTTTAGATAGTAGATTTGGTTGTTTATTTAAAAATTTTTTGTTTCATCATGTATGCCTGTATCACCATAAATTTCCCTCTTAGAACTAATTTTGCTGTGTCCATAGATTTTGAAAATTTGTGTTTTTATCATATTTTAATTGGTCTGAGAGTATTTTTTGATTTCCTTTGTTGACCTACTGGTTTTTTAGTTGCAAGTTATTTAGTCTCCAAATGTTTGTGTTTTTTCCATTTTTCTTCCTTTACTTGATTTCTAGTCTCATACCTTTATGGTCAGAAAATATGCTTGATATAATTTCAATTTTCTTAAATTTATTGAGACTTGTTTTGGGACCTAGCATGTGATCTATCCTGGAGAATGTTCCATATGCACTTGAAATGAGTGTATATGATGATTTTTTAGAATGGAATGTCCTGTACATAACTATTAAGTCTACCTGATCTATAGTGTCATTTAACACTGCTCTTTTCTTATTGATTTTCTTTTTTCATGATCTATACATTATTGTAAGTAGGGTGTTAGTGCCCTATTCTTATTGTGTTACTGTGAATTTCTCCCTTTATGTCTATTAATATTTGCTTTATGTATTTACATGTTCCTACATTAGGTACACAAATATTTATGAATGTTATGTCGTCTTCTTTGGTTGACCAATTTATCATGCATTATATCATGATATAATATATTTTATATATATATATTATATCATGATACATTATATCATGATATATTTTGTTATAGAATTTTTGAAGTTTACTTTGTTTGATATGAGTATTTCTACCCCAGCTTTCTTTCTGTTTCCATTTGCATGGAATAACTTTTTCCATCCCTTACTTTCAGTCTATGTCTGTCCTTAGTTCTGAAGTGAGTCTTTAGTAGGCAGCTTATATATGGGCTTGATTTTTTAACCAATCATCCATCCTATGTCTTCTGATTGGCACATTTAGTCCATTGACCTTTAACATGATTACTGATAGGTACATGCTTATTGCCATTTTGTTACTTGTTTTGGTGTTGTTTTTGTAGTTCTTTTCTGTTTTTTTCCATCTTTTAGTCTCTTCCCTTGTTGTCTGATGACTTTAGTGTTATATTTGTGCTCCTTTTGCTTAGTTTTTAATATATCTATTATAAGTTTTTGATTTAGGTTAGCATTAAGTTCGTATTTGTTGACATTTAAATATATCTGCTTGTTTAAAACTGATAATAATTTAATTTTAAACCCATTCTAAAAGCCCTTCATTTTTTATTCCCCTCCCAAGTTTTGCTTTTTTAATGTTATATTTTACATCTTCATGTCTATCCCTTCAGTGTTTATTGGAGTTTATAGTTAATTTTACAATTTTTGTCTTTCAACCTTTGTATTGGTTTATTCAAGTAGTTGATCCACTTGTCTTTACTATATATTTGCCTTTACCAATGGGATTTTTTCCTTCATATATATATATATATATATATATATATATATATTTTTTTTTTTGTGGTACGCAGGCCTCTCACTGCTGTGTCCTCTCCTGTTACAGAGCACAGGCTCTGGACGCGCAGGCTCAGCAGCCATGGCTCATGGGCCTAACTGCTCCGCGACATGTGGGATCTTCCAGGACGGGGGCACAAACACATGTCCCCTAAATCAGCAGGCGGACTCTCAACCACTGCGCTACCAGGGAAGCCCTCCTTCCTATATTTTTTATTTCTTGTTATAGCCTTTTCTTTTTCACTCAGAGAAGATTCTTTAACATTTCTTGTAAGGTTGATTTAGTGGTGATAAACTCCTTTAGTTTTTGCTTGTCTGGAAAACTCTATCTCTCCTTCAATTCTGAATGATAATTTTGCTGGATAGAGTATCAAAGTTGTAGTTTTTTTCCATATATATATATATATATAATATACCATTTATAATAATATATTATATATGAGATATAATATATATATTATATCTCATATATAATATATATTATATATTTTATATATATCTCATGCCTGCAAAGTTTTTGCTGAAAAATCAGCTGATAGTCTAAGAGTTCCCTTGTATGTGACTCTTTGTTTTTCATTTGTTGCCTTTAATATTGTCTTTTTTGTCTTGAAATTTTGCTATTTTAGTTTTAATATGCCTTTGTGTGGATCTCTTTGGAGTCATCTTATTTGGGACTTTCTGTGCTTCCTGTACCTGGATATCTGTTTCCTTCTCCAGGTTAGGGAAGTTTTCAACGATAATTTTATAAAGTAATTTTCCTGCCTTTTTCTCTTTTTCTTTTCCTTCTGGGACCCCTATATTGTGAATGTTAGTATGTTTGATGTTGTCCCAGTGGTTCTTTAACTAATCCTCATTTAAAATTTTACTTTTTTTTTTCTTTTTGCTATTCTGATTAGGTGATTTTCCTCTATTCTATCTTCCAGGTCATATGTGTTCTTCTATATCACCTAATTCGCTGTTAATTCCTTCTAGTATATTTTTCATTTTAGTTATTGTATTCTTCAGCTCTGACTGATTCTTTTTTTATATTATCTCATTCTGTGTTAAAGTTCTCACTGTGTTCATCTATTCCTTTCCCCAGTTCAGTAAGCATTTTTATTGCTATTGCTTTGAACTCTTTATCAGGTAAATTATTTGTCTCTGTTTCAGTAGGGTTTCTTTATGGGGTTTTATCTTGTTCTTTCACTTGAAACATATTCCTCTGTCTTCTCTTTAACTTTCTCTGTTTGTCTCTATAAAGTTGGGTGAAACAGTTACCTGTCACAGTCTTGAAGCTATGTCCTTGTGTGGGGGTGTGCATATACAATCTGGGGGTATTCAGTGACATTGGTGTAAGAGTTGGATCTGAGATGTAGTAGCTGCACTTGTGAGCTGACTATATTTTCCCAGGTGTACAGTCTCTGCCCTGGCTAAATGTAGGGATAGGACTCCAGCTGGCTCCACTCCTTTGCCATTGCTTGTGCATGCATTGGTGACAGCAGTCTCTGCATTAGCAGGGAGAAGTGCCAGAGCAGAAGGTGGAGGAGCAGGAGCAGGAGCCTGGTGCAGGCTGGGGGTACCCTGTAATGGTCCTGGCAGGCTGGCCGGAGTACTAGGTTACCTCTGTGCTGGGACTGAGAGCAAGCAAGTCTGCGCTTGTGTTCTTCAAAAGGGAAGTCTCTGTTTCTTACTGCTCTTCAGTGAGCATCACTGGTTTTCAAACCACCTAAGGGGACTTATCTACCCAGTCTCAGCCCACAGTGCTGAAGTGTCTAATATAGGGCTCAAGCCCTTTGCTCCTTAGTGAGTGTCTCCAACCCTGTGATATTCCCCTCCTCTCTGGGTCACTTGCTAGGGCTGTGGGTCCCAACTAGATTGTTTTTCCTGCCCTTCTACCAGACTCTGTGATGTTCTTTCTTTATAGTCTTAGTTGTAGAAGAGACATTCTGGTAGCCTTCTGGTCATTTTCAGCAAGTCATTCTATATAGAGTTGTAGTTTTGATGTGTTCATGCGGGGAGGTGACCTAAGAGTCTTCCTACTCCACAATCTTGATCTCAGTCTAGACTCAGGTTTTTAACATATCTTGGCTACTATGAATAATGCTGCAATGAACTTGGGAGTGAAGATATCTCTTCAAGATAGTGATTTTAATTCCTTTGCATATATACCCAGAGTGAGATAGATGGATTAAGGAAAGAAAAAAAAAGTAACTATGGGACGTGGCAGTTATGCTAATTAGTTTGACTGTGGTAATTATTTCACAGTGTATACATATATCAAAACATCATTCTGTACACTTTCAAAATATGTCATTTCTATTTGTCAAAAATAAATAGTAACATAAGACTTCTACACTGAAACAAAACCTTGCTGAGAGAAATTAAAGAAAAAACAAATAAAATTTTAGAACAGGAAAAACTTCACTATGGTCGAAAAATATCAGGGCAGTGGCTTCTTCCTGGTGGGTGCAATAATTAACTAGGAAGGGAAATGAAGGAACTTTCATGGTTGATAGCAATCCTCTATGTTTTGATAGAGGTTTGGGTTTCATAAATGTATACATTTGTCAAAACTCAGCAAATATACACTCAAGGTTTGTATATTTAATTTATGTAAATTTTACATAAAACTTTAAATAAGTAATGATATCATAGTTAATGATATGTATCTGCATTATTTTGGTGGAAGCATACTGGTGATAGATGGATAAAGAGATGAACAAATACGTATATGATAAAGCAGTATAATAAAATTAATAATGGTAAAATTTGTGTAGTAGATATATGAACAACTATAAAATTCTTTCACTTTTTCTCTATATTTGAAAAATTTTATTAAAAATATTGGAAAAAACCTTTTATTCAGAAAATAAACATTTGTTGATTTGTAGACATAGTGATGCATGACCCATATCTCTCTTCAGTGAAAGGCTTGCTTTCTCACTTGTCTGGAATGTAATTGCTTGAAAGGCACAGCCTTCAGCTGTTAGCCCCTTAAGAATCGCCTCAGCTCCATAGCGCTTCCTCACCCAAACCCATACCCTCCCCAGGCAATCCAGTGACTGATGGAAGTGGAGAATATAATGTTCTAGCCATTTTGGCCCAAACTGGGACAATTCTGACTGGCCATTTCCAATCCAAGAGCCTCCACTCCCTTCCACAGGTGCTGTTACAAAAGACATTCCCTAGTAAACTCACACATGCAAATAGGTCTAAATTCTCAGAGTCTGGTAAACACAACCTGTGAAGGAAATTGATTAAGTTAATTCAAATATTGTACTTTTTTTATTGAATAGAAAATGTTTAGCTAAAGCTAAGTCAACTATAGGATATCACTTTATTTTACTCAGCTCTTTAAAATTCAGGGTTGATTATCTTATATATGTACATAATTATCTCTCTAATTATTTAAGAACTCTCCCTTGACAATTTACTTAACAATTTTCATTACTTTTGTCAATTCTTTTTTAAGTTTTCAGACAAATTTACTATCTTGTGAGCACTTTACATTTAAGTTTTGTTTGGCAATAATTTTGTATTTTTCTTCATTTTCTAAATTCCATCTATTTCTTTTTTTTTGTCTGTTTACATCATGAGCTTTAAATTTCTGATGGTGCCTTTTATCAGAGGGAGTTTTACTTTACAAAGTTCTCTTGATTAGTGGTTGCTCATTGATAATATATTTAACTCAGATTTTCTGTTAAAATATATTCTTACAGAAGCTTTTATGAACTTTTCCTTCCTATTTCAGTTGTTATTCAAATGTCTCAATCTTTCAGAACCAGCATTATCAAGAAATATATTCTTAGCTTAAAACTTCCCTATTGCCATGGAGAGTGAGTGAAGAACATAGGTACTGTGAAGAACCAGAAATTTAAAAATACTTGCAAATCAGCCAGTGAGACTGCCATTTTGCCTGTCTTTAGCTACTGGTACTATGCCACTGCCTTCTCCCTTTTTATTTGCTCAGATACTCAGTTCTGTTATGTATTCTAGAACTGGTTAAAATGGTTTTGGAAAGTTTATCTCCTTACATGTATGTCATTGACATTTTTAGGGTTCTTGTTCCTTTGGGATTTGAGTGATTTTATATGTTCTCCTTGTTGGATTAAATGGCTTTGGGGGGAATGTGTAAGAAGATTAATATTTAGATGGCTTTAATTATCCAATGTGTGAACACTAAAATTTTTATTAAAACTAGATTAATTTTACAGATTACCTGGGAGAGAATGAAAACCTTTACAATATTAGAGTTTGCATCTAGAATAATGCTATGGATCTTCATTTATTCTTGTTTCATTTTCTACTCTCCTATAATTTTTTTTGTCTATTTTAATAAAACAGGTCTTATTAAGTTTGTACTATGGCGTTTTATTATTATTTTTATTATAAATTGTATCCTTTAAATTGCTTTCAGACTGATTTTTGCAGATACTCTGTAATGCAATTTAATTCTGCATATTTATTTAATAAAAGACATGTTTTCTGAATTCTCATGAGGGTTTTAATATTTTTTAAAGTTGCTTCTCTTGTTTTCTCCCCCAAGAGAGCATTCAACTAATGAAAATTCATTTTCCTCCCTTCCAATATTTATAACTCTTATTTTATCTTCTGATTTCTTTGGATAAATTTGCAAAACAGAATTGAATTATGGATACAAGAGTAGATATCATTGTTTTGGAACCCATTATAGTGGAATTACTCACAGTTTTAGTATTGTACAAAATGTTTGTTAATATTTTTATATAGATATCCCTTACTATATTAGGAAATTATCCTATTCCTATTCTAATAGTTGTCTTCATAAGTGAAGACTGAATTCAATGAAATAAATTTTTAGCATCTACAGAGACAGTAACAATTATAGGTAATTACTGACATATTTTGGGGGAGAAGAGAAATGAGAATATTATCTGATTAAGCTGTGTTGATGGCACCAGCATTGTAAGAACTGCCTCGAACACAAATCCAGTTGTTTGATCTCCAAAAATCCTGTAAATGGAGCATAGAAGCCACTGCTCCCAACCTCACAGTAAAATAAATGCTGACAAATCTGAAATTTAATATCTCTTCTTAGATACATCACAGAATTTAAGGTCACAGGGCAAACTGTTGCCTTCCACCCCAAAATTGGAGAGACAGACAGGTCTCAGACAGATAATCACAACTTACCAGGGCAGAGCCCAGGAGTAGAACTTCCATGGGAACCAGTACTGGAGTAGGAAAATCTATACCATAATTGATAAATTGCTGGAGGCTCAGAGTGGACAAATTTGAGAGATAAAAATCCTATCGGTCCCAGTCATAAAGGGGCTCCCAAACTTTTGGGAATTGTTTGCCTCTAAGAACCCTACTAGGTTCTCACATTAAAGATTGGAGAAAAAACCCTGAAGCTTCTCACAGGAGGAGGGGTAAAGTAGGCATTTAAAAATATATCCAGAGAAGTCTGTTCTTCTTAACAATGCCTACTTTCAAGAGAAACTGTTTTACCAGAGTCTAGCTGAGCTGGGTTTAACTAGACTCTATGTAAACTGAGGGAAGAGAAATGCACAACTCCAGTCTTCTCTGGCCTTTCCTTCACACCTAAGGTGGATGAGGAAATAGCCTGAGAAGCACTTGAGAAGGTCACAGCCCAGGGCACAGGCTCACTAAAAGACTGAGACCTAATCATAAGATTAGAGAATGCTTCTCTTTCTTCCCCTATACCTTACAACAACATGAATAGAGTGCCTATATAAAAGCAGGGGATTACAAGGAAAAAAACAAAAAACAAAAAACCTGCAAGCTTCAGACCTTATTTAAGAAGAAATCTCTAGAGAAATCCAAAAGCAACAAGGAAGACCAAAACAAGGGTACAGGAAGAAATTTTAGTTTCTGACAGTTACAGCTACATCAAGTAATAGATACAGCCTAGCTCCTAGTCAGATAACCATAAATCCTCACACTAAATGACTATTTACCTCGGTTCCTTTTCCCTAGTACATTACAACCTGCTTTCAACCAAATATTACAAGGCACACTAAAAGACAAAAAATCACAATTTGAAGAGACAGAGTAAACAATCAGAACCAGACACAGATATGGCAGAGATGTTGGAATTATCAAATGGGGCATTAAAAACTAGGATAAATATACCATGGGTTTTAATGGAAAAAGTGAACAACATGTAAGAACAGATGGGTAATATAAGCAGAGAGATGGAAACTCTGAGAAAGAATCAAAAGGAAATGTTAGAAATCAAAAACATTGTAACTCATCAGGAGACCAGACACAGAGGAGGAACTAACAAATGATCCTGAAGAGATGTCAGTAGAAACTTTCAAAACTCAGATACAAATAGAAAAAAAAAAAAAAATCGAAAGAAGAAGAAAAAGACTGAATAGAATATTTAAGAAATGTGGGACAATTATAAAAGGTGTAACAGATGAGTAATGGTATACCAGAAGGAGAAAAAAAAAGATAAAAAACCAAGAAATCTTTGAAGCACTGATGACTGAAAATTTCTCAAAATTAATGACACACACCAAACCTATAAAGTTTGCCTTTCTACCAATTCTTCCCAACTCACCCCCACCTACATTTACATTTTATTATAAAATCATATACAATCATAATATGAATTTATTCCCCCAAATTGGAACTGCTTTTTTAAAATCATTTAAAATCACTGCTTTCTTTCACATTTTATTTTATTTCTCTCATTTTATTTTTTTATTTTTTATTTTTAAGTATCTTTTTAAATTAATTTTTTTCAGAGTATAGTTGCTTTACAATGTTGTGTTAGTTTCTACTGTCAGCAAAATGAATTAGTTATACATATACATATATCCCCTCTTTTTGGATTTCCTTTCCATTTAGGTCACCACAGTGCATTAAGTAGAGTTCCCTGTGCCATATAATATGTTCTCATTAGTTACCTATTTTATACATAGTATCAATAGTGTATATATGTCAATCCCAATCTACCAATTCCTCCCACCCCCATTTTCCCCCTTTGTATCCACGTATTTGTTCTCTATGCCTGTGTCTCTACTTCTGCTTTGCAAATAAGAAATGCTTTTATTTTATCATTGAAAGGAGAACATCAAATGCCTTTATTAGTAGCTTTCTTACACATGCCTTCTGAATCACGTAGAGTGCTTTGCCTATACCAGCTTTTTAATTTCAACTCTGTGAGATTTCCTAGCCAAGGGATATTTGGCAATGTTGGAAACATTTTTTGTCATCACTGGGGAGGGGTGCCACTAACATCTAGTGAGCAGAGGTCAGAGATGCTGGTAAACATCCTACAATGCACAGGACAGCCCTCACAATACACACAAAAAATTATCCAGTTCCAAATATCAATAATGTAAAAATTAAAAAAATCTTTTCTATGCATATAAATTTCCAGATACCCTGATATGTTTATGTCATTGTGACATTTGAAATTCCTTGTTTCCTTTATCTTGGCCGAATCAAAGAACAAACTATAAGCTGCCTTCCTCAATAAAATCTGACAAAACAAATATACTTCTCAATCACTCTCTCAATCTATTAAACATTTGATGGTCATTGTATGCATTGTGCATTTTCTACTCCTAAATACTGTCCTTTTGGATCTGTTGCAGGTTGATCCAGATGCAGGCACTGAGACAGTTTGGCATACAGGTTATTTATTAGGAATCATCCCTTATAGAAGGGAGATAGAATTGAAGGATTGTGCATAAGAAGAATTAAACTAAATTGTAAGCCTAATAAATCCTTGGCCAAGCCCAGTGGAAGCTTTGGGACACATATGGCCTTTCAGAACTTATGCACATTGGGCCAGGAAACCTGAGTCAGGATTTGGGTCACCTTTGGACAAGGTAGCTTTCTGAAACTGAGTCAACCCTGAAAGAGAGTTTTAGCTTAGTCCATCTCAAAGTGATTTAGTGGATCCTTGAACCCATCCTATGATTATTTGTCTAATTCCAGAATACATAACTGGAATAGATATACTCAGCAACTGGCAGAATCACCATACTGGTTCTCTGACCTGTGGGAAAAGCCAAATGGAAGACACTAAAACTGCATCTACCTAGAAAAAAATAGTTACCCCAAAACTATACCACATTCATGGAAGGATTTCAGAGATTGTTGCTAGCATGAAGGAATTGAAAGACACATCACATTCAACTCATCTATTTGTCCTTGCAGAAAACAGATGCATCTTGAAGAATGACATTGGATTATCACAAGCCTAACCAGGTAGTGACTCAAATTGTAGCTGCTGTACCAGGTGTGGTTTCATTGATTGAGCAAATGAACCCATCCCCTGGTACCTTGTATGCATCTATTGATCTAGCAAACACATTTTCCTCCATACCTGTTAATGAAGACTACCAGAAGAAGTTTGCTTTCAGTTGGCAATACCAGCAATACATCTTCAATGTCTTACCTCGGGGTATATCAAATCCTGCCTTGGACTCCACCTCCACCATTGGCTCTCTTGGGTGTTTATCTACCAGTCTTGGGACTGGAACTATAACATCTGTTCTCCTGGATCTCCAGCCTGTGGGCCTACACTGAAGATTTTGTACTCACCAGCCTCCATAGTCACATGTACTAATTACTTTAAATAAATCTCTGTGTTTGTTGCATTTCTCTGGAGAATCTTGACTAATAGAGGTGTGAAGACCTCTAATCTTGCAGAGCTGTGCAGATGGGAAGACAAAGGGTTCTAGTGGGTCATTGGGAATGATGGTCGGTAAGATTTTTCTGTTTTAATCCTTTGTTTCCATACCTATATATTCTTCCTTATAGAAGCACAGTGACATGTAAAGGTGCTTGACACAATGTGTGTCCTGCAACCTAGAAGATAATGCTCAGTTCTCTTATTACCTCCCCCTAATGCTTCAACTGCACTTCAGCAGGCCATTTCAATTCTCCATCTAAACTGGATTTTATATGGTATGATGTGGAATATGGCCAGTGGGTTTATGGACATGGGTTTGCAACCACACCTTCTTTGTTGTAAAGTTGTCCATTTTATTTGAATGCAGACTGTTCTGATTCTCTTTTATGACTAATTTATAAAATATTTACCAAATCAGTGGGTGCACTTCATGTAGCTGGGTCCATGTTAATTCACTCTAGTAAAACTACTACATCTGTCACAGTGGCTAAAATTGAGGTTACCACATTTATGAGTTTGTGATCATCTACTCTCATCTTCTAGAATTCATCTGGTTTCTACAAGGCCAGATTGATAAATGAAAATATGATGGGGACTGCTATCTCTGCATCCTTTAGACCTTTAAGGACAGCACTAATTTTTGGCCATTCCTAGAATGCAATATTGTTTTTTTGCTTTTTTTTTCTTACTATTTCAGAGGAGGATCAGTTTTAAAAGATTCCACTGGCCTTCTCCACTGTAATGGTTAATTTTATGTGTCAATTTTTCTGGGCACAGGGTACCCAGATAGTTGGTCAAACATTACTCTGGGTATATCTGTGAGGGTGTTTTTAAATGAGATTAACATTTAAATTAGCAGACTGAGTAGATTTCCCTCCCTAAGATGGTGGACTTCATCCAGTCAGATGAAAGCCAGCATAGAACAAAAAGGATGAGCTTCCCTGACTGAGGGACCCCCTCCTGCCTGAGCTGGGATATATATATATATATATATTTTTTTTTTCTTACCTTCAGACTCAAACTGAAACATCAACTCTTCCTGGGCCTCAAGCCTGCCAGCTTTTGTTCTCGAACTTATACCTGATTGTCAGGACTTCAGAGTCAGACCAGATTCACACCAAGAGCACCCTTTATAATAAATCTCATGTATATATAATATACTATTCCATATATGTATATATGTAAGTATATATCTTTATATGTATATACAACTTACACACTGATAACTTTTATACATATATGCATATATATATATATATATATATATATATATATATATATATATGAACTTGTTGGTTCTGTTTCTCTGGAGAACCCTGAGTAATTATAATTTCCCTTTTCCAAAAGCCAAGGACTCCTCAATGCACTTAACTACAAAGTATGCCAATCTCAATTAAACATTCAGGGACAAGACCCAATAGACATACATACAGAAGACTAGAATCAATTTATTACCTGACATATATATGTCCCACTCTAACAAAAGCATTAAACTACAGCTATCAAAGTTGTCTCTGTCCCTATATCCAAAAATGTTCCTCAAAATGCTTCCCTTTACCCAGTGTACAATTACCCAAGAAAATGACTTTAAGTCCCTTTGAGGAAGGACTAGGAGATCATTATTGTGTATAATTGTCATAGAGTCTTTCCTCTTGTAGACCTGGCCTCCTCTTAAGACTCTAGGTTCTAGATCTGAAAACTCACTTAATTCTGGAATCTGAGGAAAGGACTGTGACTTTTATTGGAATGAGTGCCTACATCATGCCACCTACCCTTGGTTTCTTCTGATGGAACAAGTTGAATATTACCGTTTTGACCTGCCCATCTAGTTTGTTCCCAGGAGCGCCATGTTCTATTAACAATCTCCATGAATGTGTGGGTCAAAAACCCTTGGCTATCGCTCTGACCCTGCAGCTCATTATGAAAATTGCATCCTCTTAGCTGCTAGTGTTTAAATTCAGCTGCCTGGCCTCTATTGTTTCAAGGTCCTATCATTGTCCTTGCTATTAGTGAGTCTCTCCTACTGCCAGTTCTCCTTATAGAGGGGAATCACCACCAAATTTTAAATACTGCTCACTAGTGCATTCCTTAAGGCCTTGGTAATGGCATATCCACTGTGTCCTCCATGGTGAGTATTCCTGCCTTACTTCGTTTATTCACTCCAGCATGTTCATGCTCCTGAGTCTTTTAATCCTATTTTCCATAGTCTGCCATACAGTTCTGGCATTTTAATTTCAATTATCATGGGTCATTGCTTTTTCCTTGTTCCTAGAAGTTCTGCTAGTAGTAAGTTCCCAACATCTCATAGGGTCATTGCTAAAGCATTTATATCTATGTCTTGGGAAAATTCTTCCAAATAAATAAATAATCTTTGATCCAATTTTATGTTTCAGTTTCTTAGATTAAGTGTCCTAAGAATCTAGTCCCATACACTCTCTCCTGGTTCCTGCTGGCATGGCTGGTGTGTGTTGGCTAAATCTTACTACTTTGGGGAGATTATATATATATATAGACCCAGCATACCTCCAACTAATTTATGCCATGACTGAACCCTATTTATAAGTCTAGAGAAAGACATCAGCAGATGATGTCTTGCACAAAAAATCATCTACAATTTTGTTCAAGTGTGGAGTATTAACTCTTAAGAGGAAGAAATGTACCCTTTTTACACACTCAAAGTTTTCAGAAAATTCTGTGGGTTGAACGTTTTCATTCACATTCAACCAGATGTCCCCATCTCAACTGACAGTGTCCTGTTTTTTTCCAACCAGGGCCCTGGACTTGGCATAACAGATCTGCCTTGGCTGGGCATTTATCCTTCTCTGGAAATCTCTGGAAGGCTCTGATGATTATGGTCTAGGCCTGATCTTCACCTTTCCCTGTCTTCTGTATTCCTGATGAATGAGATGAGAACTTCTTTGTAAATTTCTAGGGAAGTCATCTGGTTTTCAAATGCCTGTTAACCACTGACATCTTGTACTTGTATTTCTGTAAGGAATCTCAATGGCACTTAATTATAGACTTCCAATCCCATTATCAGTAGACTTACTGTTTCCTTCCAAACTCCTCAACTGCCTGACAAATCATAACAGTTGGTGCATTCCCTTCTATGAATAAACCATCTCAATTCACTGTGAGTGAGGGTTTTAATTATTGGATCAACATTTTGTGCCAGGAGTTATCTGTGCTCTGCATACTACCGGTATGAGGGTCCTCATTTCCAGCTGGGTAGTGTGTGATACAACCCCCAAAATTATACCTTATCACCTGCTTTCTAGGATGACTCCCACTACCATGAAACAAAGGAAGGTTGCTTTCTTCAGAAGCAGACCAGACATTGAGGAGGAGATTTGTGTGAGGGATATTTATTAGGGGTTAACAACTGTAGAAAAGAGAGGTGGAAAGATAAAGCATTGGTCATAGGAAGAAGTCAAATTGCAAAGAAAAATCAACAAAGCTTTAACCATCATCGTATGGAGTTATGAAGCATATATGAACCACTAGAATTGTCCCTCAGTTCTGGTGAGGGCTGGGCTTTCTTACCTCTGCCTTGATCAGTCATTAGATTTGAGTCATTACAGAAAGAGCATTCCCTTGCATAGCATGACTTTCAGTAGCTGCACCAAACCATATAAATGCTGATAAAAGAAGTCTTGATTGATGGCTGGGACAGCAAGACCTTGCTTGGGAAAGGAGGATTTGGGCATTCTTTGTACATCTTTGTGTCCACCACAGCTTTCCACTTATAATGCTGATTTACATGGTTAGTTAATATTTGTGTATGTATGTTTTATCCATCTAATTAAAATATGTGTTTCCTGGAGACAGAATGTGTATATTCTTTGTCTAACAAGAGTAAATAAACAAAATATTGTGCAATTATTTATATAGATTCTGGGTGGACCTTAAATTTGATAAAAGCAAGAATAATCTCTCTTTTTCTTCTTCAATGTTGGGTTCTCAATAGCCATGACAATGATTGCTACATACTAGGTAAGCAATAAGTCAGTGCACCAATGAGTAATAATAGGTATTCATAGAACATTTTTAATGATTTGCTAGATGAAGATTTTATCAATGCTTCAAAAGCAAACAGTCATTATATAATTTTCAGAAGATAAAGTATAAAATAAAATATATACTTTAGTGCCTAAGAAACTAAAGACCTTCTGAAGTAGAAATTTCTTTTTCATGTGTATGTTTACTCTTACCTCACTGGCACAGTGTTATAACAGTGAAGGAAGTTATAATGAGCATTAGTACTCAAATCAATTCATCTGAATTTCATCTTTTTATTTGTCTACACAAATATTTTAGGATCTAATGAGTCTTTTGAAGTATCATTATGATTGAAAACATGATTGCAATCGTGTTTGACCAGTAGTTATTTTTACCACTTTTCACTACCACCTCTCAATAAAATACCAATGAGGCAAAGATAATGGTAGAAGCTTACAACAACAAGCTATGAATGACAATCACTGTAACTTTAGAAACTGGGAATATTCCACATTGACTCTAAAGCGGTAGGTAGACTGAATTAGAAAGAAATTGACACTTTTCTTGGTCTTAAGATATCCTTAGGCTTTTATTTAAGCTCATGAAATAGATAAGATCTAAACAAATAATGAAGGGTAATATTTTTTATTGATATCTTCTCCCACTGTTTGCTCCCTAAAAATAATTTTTCTTCAGTGTGTCGTAGTTTTGCTCTTACCCAAAGACAGCTCTCTTCACTTCAGAATGCAGATGTTTAAACTTCTATACTTAGGGTTTTTTCCTGCTAATATTGTTACTCATATCTAATTGTTGTCCTCTGTACTTAATTGTACACTGATCTTGAATTTGGTATTAAGTAAGGTTAGTGCTGTCACCTAATCTGTTTTACCTAAGAAAAGTCTAAGCATGAGTTGACAAGAACTCTTAGTCCTGGGCTATGAAAGATAAAGAATGTACAAATCTTCTTGGTGGGATATAAAACCTGTAAATGTGGAGTTATCCAGCCTAGTTATACAGAGGAGCAAAGTGGTAGGCTATTATTGAGAGCTAAACTTTAGTAGTCCCAGCTCAGAACTAGCATCTAACTTCTTACTGTAACCTGAAATGTGTAAATAAAATGACACATAACTTTTTCTCTCACTGTTTCATATGCTTTTTCTTCTTAAGTAGATTGTATAATCCTCGAATATAAGAAGCACATCTTTTTAGTGGTTATGCTCCTTGTGACTTCTACAATAATGTGGAGTATTCTTATTAATGGCTTCTTGCTTTGAGATTAACTTATACTTGATTCCTACACTAGTTTTTCCATATGATAAATGTTAAGGAAATGTCTGTATATTTGCATTATAAATAATTTTCAAATTTAAATAAACAAATATTTTTTCTGACAATTTAAGTTTTATGTAGAAGTGTATTGATGCCACTTTGAAAATATGTAGAATGTGCATACATGAGTCTTCAAATAAATAATAAAACATCCTTTAAGAGAGGATATTAATTTGGAAAATATACAAGTGATGATTATTTTATATTGTTTAGTTTCTTGCAAAATGAACAAATATTCTATTATTTTATATTGTTTAGTTTCTTGCAAAATGAACAAATATTCTATTATTTTTCTCAGAATGCTGAATGTTAACAAGAAAATTCCTCCTTTTAATAAAGGAAGTGTCACATGTTTTACTCTGAAAATCCTGGGCTACTACTTAATTTTGTTTATTCATCAATGTTTTATAAAAGTAGGATAACCAAATTTCAGGAGTATACTCTTAAAAGATTTTTTGCCCTTTTAAGTTTCAAAATATTTTGGGTATTGTTTTGACTTACTTCAGGTTTTACTGCAAACCAAATAATTCTAAGACTTTAATACCAGAAAAGAATACAATATTTGTTGTCCATAAATTATTTGAATAGAAATCTCTTTGATTTTTAATATTTTGTAGTATCATTGCTATAGGATCAAAACTTTAAATGAAAAAATAAATTGAAATAATACAATACAGTTATTTGGGGACAAATGTTGCATAATCATTTAAAGGACTTTTAAAACACATAATTGTCTGGTAAGAAGACTTTTGATTTAAGTCTACCATCAAACAGATTTTAAAAAAAATATGCCTTACTATATTTGAATTTAAATATTCTCTATAAGATACAGTATAAGCATGAAAACTCAAATAATAATCTCAGATTAAGTATATTATACAAGTATTACATGATACATATATCAACTGTTTTCTCCTTTTCCAAAAATAGTAGGTATCATTATATTAAACTTTGTGATAACCATGTTTCCACTTATATTAGAGTATAAAACAGACTTTCCACAATTACACAAAGAAACAATGTCTCTGATTTTTTCAGATGATATTTGATTCAAAAGGATAGTTTTGAGTAGCTTGTTAGATATTTTCCATAGATACTTATATAAGTAGGTATATTTTTAATTATAATGAATCTATTATACATCATAGGAATGCATTTTTAATTAGTCCATATTTAAAATTATTGCTAAGTGTTAGTTATAAATGGTGAACTATTATTTTATAAAAAGCTATTAAAGATAATTACCTCATAATATTTTACTATAATAAACCAAGCATTTTATCATATATTTCAATTAAATGTTCATGAATAGTCAGATGGAGATGTCCTCTGATTAAGAAAAAAAAGAATTGTTTTTCATTGATACCATAAATATTTTCATTGGAGTGGTGAATTACAGAAGTTTTTGTTCAATAATATATATGTTCTGTTTAGGGCACAATTTTTTTTTTTTTTTTTTTTTGTGGTACGCGGGCCTCACTGTTGTGGTCTCTCCTGTTGCGGAGCACAGGCTCCAGACGCACAGGCCCAGCGGCCATGGCTCACGGCCCCAGCCACTCCGTGGCATGTGGGATCTTCCCGGACTGCAGCACGAACCCGTGTCCCCTGCATCGGCAGGCGGACTCTCAACCACTGCACCACCAGGGAAGACCCAGGGCACAATTTTATTATTATTATATTTTTAATTTTTATTGGAGTATACTTCATTTACAATGTTGTGCTGGGTTCTGCTGTACAGCAAAGTGAATCTGTTACCCATACATATATAGCCACTTTTTTTTGGATTCTTTTCCCATATAGGTCATTACAGAGTATTGAGTAGAGTTCCCTGTGCTATACAGTAGGTCCTTATTAGTTATCTATTTTATATAAAGTAGTGTGTATATGTCAATCCAAATCTCATAATTTATCCCTCCCGCTCCTTTCCCCCCTGGTAACCATAAGTTATTTTTCTACATCTGTGACTCTATTTCTCTTTTGTAAATAAGATCATTTGTACCATTTTTTTAGATTCCATTTATAAGTGATATCATATTATATTTGCCTTTCTCTGTCTGACTTAGTTCACTCAGTGTGACAATCTCTAGGTACCTCCATGTTGCTGCAAATGACATTATTTCACTCTTTTTATGGCTAATATTCCATTGCATATGTGTACCACATATTTATCCATTCATCTGTCAATGGACATTTAGGTTGCTTCCATGTCCTGGCTATTGTAAATAGGGCTACAATGAACATTGGGATGTATGTATCTCTTCAAATTATGGTTTTCTCCAGATATATTCCCAGGAGTGGAATGGCTGGATTATATGATAACTCTATTTTTAGTTTTTAAGGAACCTCCATACTGTTCTCCATAGTGATTGTATCAATTTACATTCCTACTAACAGTGTTAGTTCCTTTTTCTCCACACCCTCTCCAGCATTTACCGTTTGTGGATTTTTTGATGATAGCCATTCTGACTGGTGTGAGGTGATACCTCATTGTAGTTTTGATTTGCATTTCTCTAATAATTAATGATGTTGAGGAGCTTTTCATGTGCTTTTTGGCCATCTGTATGTCTTTTTTGGAGAAATGTTTATTTAGATCTTCAGCCCATTTTTTGATTGGGTTGTTTGTTTTTTTGATATTGAGCTGCATGAGCTGTTTGTGTGTTTTGGGGATTAATCCTTTGTCAGCTGCTTCATTTGCAAATACTTTCTCCCATTTTGAGGGTTGTCTTTTTGTCTTGTTTATGGTCTCCTTTGCTGTGCAAAAGCTTTTAAGTTTAATTAGGTCATATTTGTTTATTTTTGGTTTATTTTCATTACTCTAGGAGGTGGATCAAAAAAGATCTTGCCACAATTTATGTCAGAGAGCGTTATACCTATGTTTTCCTCTAAGAGTTTTATAGTATCCAGTCTTACATTTAGGTCTTTAATCTATTTTGAGTTTATTTTTGTGTATGGTGTTAGGGAGTGTTCATTTCATTCTTTTACATGTAGCTGCCCAGTTTTCCCAGCACCACTTATTGAAGAGGCTGTCTTTTCTCCATTGTATATTCTTTGTATAGAAGAAAGATACAATACAATATACAATATATATTCATTGTCATAGATTAGGTGACCAGTGACCATAGGTTCATGAGTTTATTTTGAACTTTCTATCCTATTTCATTGATCTATATTTCTATTTTTGTTCCAGTACCATACTGTTTTGAGTACTATAGCTTGTATTATAGTCTGAATTCAGGGAGTTAGGGTCAATTTTAGCATGAGAAATTTCAGCATATACATCTAGCTCTCCCCTCCCAAGTTAATCTTCATATGGCCAATTAAATTTTTTATAACCTTACTAATATTTTGTTTGCTTTATCTATCAATTACTAAAGTAAGTATACTAAGATATCTCACTATGACTAAAGAGTTGAAAATGTCTGCTTGTAATCATGTCAGTTTTGCTTTACATATTTTAATCTATATTATTAATGGCAAAGAAATTCAAAATTATTATTATGTATTATACCTTTTTGCCCTGTAAATTATTTTTACTTTAAAGTTATATTAACATGAGTCAAAATAAATTGCAATAGTCCTCTTTATTATTTGAGTGTAGCATTTTTCCTCCTTTTAAACATTTTTGGGTATTTCCGGGAATGGAGCTTATACATAATTTACCTCAATTACCTTAATTAAAAAAAAATAAAGCCAACCTGGTTATCTCTTGCATTTAAAACTGGATTAAACTATATTTCTCCATATCCTTCTTTTAACACTAATTTAGAAATCATGTATTGCAATTTTTTAGGAATAAAGAAGCCAAGGATATACAATGGGGAAAAATGGTCTCTTAAATAAATGATATTGGGGAAACTGGTAGTCACATGCAAAAGAATGAAACTGGACCTTATTTTACACCATACACAAAAATAAACTCAAAGTGGATTAACATGATGTATGAACATAAGACCTGAAACCATAAAATTCTAGAAGAAAGCATTGGGGGTAAATTCCTTGACATTGGTCTTGGATGAATTTTTGTATCTCACACTGAAAGCAAAGGCAACAAATACAAAAATAAACAAGTTGGGCTACATCACATTAAAAAGATTCAGCATAGTAAAGGGAGTCCTTAAGAAAATGAAAGGCAACCTGTGGAATGGGAGAAAATATTTGCAAATCACGTATCTGAAAAGGGCTTAATATCCAAAATATACAAGGAACTTATACAACTCAATAGTGAATCAATCAATCAATGAATTAAAAAATTGGCAATGATCTGAAGAGATAGTTTTCCAAAGAAGATACACAGATGGCCAACCAACAGGTACATGAAAAGGTGCTCAACATCACTAATCATCAGGGAAATGCAAATTAAAACCACAAGAAAATATCATCTCACACCTGTTAAGACGTCTATTATGAAAAAGACAAGAGATAACAAGTGGTGGTGACAATGAAGAGAAGAGAAAACACTTGTACTCTGTTGATGGGAATGTAAACCTGTAAAGCCACTATGGAAAACAGTAAAGAGGTTTCTCAAGAAACTAAAAATAAAACTACCATATGACCCAGAAATCCCACCTTGAGTACATATCCAAAGGAAATGAAATCATTATCTTGAAGAGATATCTGTATCACCATGTCCATAGCAATATTAGTCACAGTAGCCAAAGTATGGAAGTAATCTAAGGGCCTATCAATGGATGAATGGATAAAGAAAATGTGATATATGTGATTATATACATATAGAAATGTGATCTGTATCAAATATTTATATACATAAAAGAATATTATTTAACCTTAAAATAAAAAAGGAAACCTTGTCATTTACAATATGAATGAACCTGGAGGGCATTAAGCCAGACAGGTAAAGACAAATGCTGAATGTCATCACTTATATGTAGAATAAAAAAAAAAAAAAATTATTTAATTTGAATAGAGTAAAAACGTAGTTGCCAAGGGTGGCGGGTGGAGGAAGTGGGGAGAGGTTGGTAAAATGGTAAAAATTTTCAATTATAAAGTGAATAAGATCTGAGGATCTAACATTTGACATTGTGATTACAGTGAACAACTCTGTATTGTATAATTGAAATTTGCTAAGAGAATAGAATTTAAATGTTCTCACACACACACAAAAAAGTTAAATATGTGAGATGATGGATGTGTTTCCATTAACCTGATGGAGGGAATCTTTTCACCACATATGTATATATGTATGTATATATATAAGTGTATATACACACATATATGTATATATATAATATAAAATTATCACATTGTATACTTTAAATATCTTACAATTTTATTTATCAGTTTTACTTCAATAAAGTTCAGAAATTTTAAAGTACTAATAAATAAAACTGCATTAAACTATATTTCTCCATTTTCTTCTATTAACAGTATCTTAGAAATCATACACTGGACTTCTTTAGAATGCCTGCTTGACTTTACAAAGTATGAAATTTATCATTTCTCTACCTTCTTTGAAAAAATACAAACACCTTAGCATGACTTGACGCTATTCAACTACCTCTCTCAGTTTTTTTAATAGACTATTTTTTAGAGCAGTTTTAGATTCATAGCAAAATTGAGTACAGAAAGTTTCTATATACCCCTGTCCCCACAGGGCACACTTTCCTTCATTATGGACATACCTGTACCACAATACTACATTTGTTACAATTTATGGACCTATATTGACATTGTCATCATCCAAAATCCATAGTTTACATTACAGTTCACTTTTGTTGTGCATTCTATGCGTTTGGAAAAATTTATAATGGCATGCAACCACCATAGTAGTATCATACAGAATTTTGCTCTAAAAACCCTCTGTGCTCTAGCTATTCATCCCTCCTTCCCCCCTAACCCCTGGCAACCAGTGATCTTTTAACTGTCTCCACAATTGTCCCTTTTCCAGAATGTCATGGAGTTGGAATGGTGCAAATGGAGCCTTTTCAAATTGGCTTCTTTCACTTAGTAAGATTCATTCTTTTCACGGCTTGTTAGATGATTTCTTTTTAGTGCTGAATAATATTCCATCACATGGATATATCCCAGTTTATTTACCATTTACTTACTGAAGAACATCTTTGCTATTTTGATGTTTTTTCAAGTATGGATAAAGCTGGTATAAAGACTTCTGAATGGATTTTTCTGTGGACATAAGATTTCAGTTCATTTGAGTAAATACCAGGGGCACAGTTGCTGGATCCATGGTAAGAATATGTTTAGTTCTGCAAGAAACCACCAAAGTCTTCAAAAATAGTAATAACATTTTGCATCCTCACCAGCAACGAACAAAGGTTTCTGTTGCTTTGCATCCTTGTAAGCATTAGGTGTTGTCAGTGTTTTGGATTTTTCCCAATCAAATAGGTAGTGGTGTGTTGCTTTAATTTGCAATCCTCTAATGGAATATGATGTTAAGTGTCTTTTTATATGCTCATATGCAGAAATCTTTGTTGGGCTGTCTGTCCAGATTTTGTGCTCAATTTTTAATCAGATGGCTCATTTTGTTATTGTTGCGTTTTAAGCTCCTTATATGTTATGGATAACAGTCCTTAATCAGACATATTTTTTGCAAACATTTTCTTAGAATCTGTGATTTGACTTCTCATTTTCTTGACAATGTCCTTTGCACAAAAAAATTATTAATTTTAATGAAATCAAACATATTAATTTTTTCATGTATCATGCTATTAGTGTTCTATCTAAAAAGTTATTACCAAAACCAAAGTCATTTAGATTTCTTTATATGTTATATTCTAGAACTTTTAATACTTTTGTATATTACATTTAGGCCTATGATTCATTTTTAATTAATTTTTGTGAAGGGTGTGTGGTCTATGTTTAGATTCTTTTCTTTTTTATATTACTGTCCAAATGTTCCAGTATCATTAGCTGAAAAGAATATCTTTGCTCTCTTTTACTAGCTTTGCTCTGTTTCAAAGATGAATCAACTGTATCCATTTGGATCTCTTACCAAGCTCTCTATTCTGTCTCATTGATCTATTTGTCTATTGTTTTGTTTATGTCACATTGTCTTATTTACTGTAGCTGTTTAGGAAGTTTTGATGTTGGGTAGTGTCAGTCCTCTGCCTTTGTTCGTTTCCTTAAAGATAATCTTGGCTATTCTAGGTCTTTTATCTCTTCATATAAACTTTACAATCAGTTTGTCAATATCCACAAAATAACTTGATGGAATTTTGATTAGAATTACATTGAACCTACAGATCAATTTGGAATAACTAACATCTTGACAATATTGAATCTTGCTATCTAGAAACATGAAATAGTGGTTGAGAGTCTGCCTGCTGATGCAGGGGACACGGGTTCGTGCCCTGGTCCGGGAAGATCCCACATGCTGCAGAGTGGCTAGGCCCATGAGCCATGACCTCTGAGCCTGTGCGTCCGGAGCCTGTGCTCCACAATGGGAGAGGCCACAACAGTGAGAGGCCCGCATACAGCAACAACAACAAAAAAGAAAAATAGAAACATGAAATGTTTCTCCAATTACTTGGTTTTTCTTTGATATGTTTATGAGTTTTATAGTGTTCTTTATATAAATTTTGTGCATATTTTGTTAGATTTATATCTACATATTTCATTTTTCTGTGGTGCTAATATAGATGGCATTTTTTATTTCAAATTTTATTTCTAAGTTGCTGGTATATAGGAATATGATTGAATTTTATATATTAACCTTGTGTCCTATAATCTTGCTATAATAGCTTAATAATTTAAATAGTTTTTCTGTTGATTATGTCACATTTAGTACATGGACAATCATGTCATCTATAAACAAAAGCAGTTTTATTTCTTCCTTTCCAAACTGTATACCTTTTATTTTCCTTTTCTTATCTTATTGCATTATTACTTCCAGTACGATTTTAAAAAGCAGTAGTGAGAGGACACATGCTTGCCTTATTTTTGATATAAGTGGGAAGGTTTCTACTTTCTCACCATTAAATATGATGCTAATTGTAGGATTTATGTAGATACTGTCCATAAAGTAGACGATGCTCCCCTGTATTCTTAGTTTACCTACAGTTGTTTTTTTTTTTTTTAATTAGTGTTAGGTTTTGCCAAATATTTTTTCTGCATATATTGGTATAATTATGTGAGTTTGGCAGATTGTGTCTTTGAAGGAATTGGTCTATTTCACCTACATTGTGAAATTTGTGCACATAGGCATGTTCATGATATTCCTTTAACATCCTTTTAATATTCATGGGATCTTGAGTGATGTCCTTCTTTCATTTCTGTATCAATAGTTTGTGTCTTCTCTTTTTCCTAGTTTGCCTAGATAAAGGCCTATCGATTTAATTGATGTTTTCAAACAAAACAGCTTTTTGTTCGTTGATTTTCCCTATTGATTTCCTGTTTTCAATTTTATTGATTTCTGCTCTAATTATTATTATTTATTTACTTCTACTCACTTTGGATTTTAATTTTCTCTTATTCTAGTTTCTTAAGGTAGAAGCATTGATTATTGATTTTAGATTTTTCTATTGTATGCATTCAATATTGTAAACTTCCCTATATAAAAAGCCTTTCTTTTTACACTTTTTTCTCCTAATTTTGCATCCCCCTTGTTTGTGTATTTAAGAAACTTTTTGTGTTATTATCTTTATTGTGGTCAGTATTTGTTTAAATTTAACCATATATGAATTTGTTCTTTTGTTCACTATTGCTTCTTTATTTTATTCCTCCCTTGGGGTTAATTTTTTTTCCCCTAATTTATATTCTCTTAAAATTTGTTCAACAAGATCTGTTAGTTAGAGATTTTTTTTTTTTTTTTGCGGTACGCGGGCCTCTCACTGTTGTGGCCTCTCCGATTGCAGAACACAGGCTTCCAACGCACAGGCTCAGCAGCCATGGCTCATGGGCCTAGCCACTCCGCGGCATGTGAGATCTTCCCAGACTGGAGCACGAACCCATGTCCCCTGCATTGGCAGGTGGACTCTCAACCACTGTGCCACCAGGGAAGCCCAGTTAGAGATCTTTTAAAACCTTACATGTATACATCTAATATTTTTTGCTCTTGATTGATACTACTTGGATAGAAAATTCTAATTTGGCATTCATATTCAGCATGTGGAAGTTATTTTATTAGCATTCCTTATTCTTGGCATATATTGCTGTTATTTAAAGTCATCTGTTAATTTAAGCATCATTATTTGGATGGTGAATTCGTTTTCTTTGTCTACTTTTAGTATAGTCTCTTCTTATTATTCTGCATTTCACAAATATATCTTCTTGGAAATATATTTATGCTTACTTTTCTCAAGACATGTTGTGTTTCCTAAATCTGAGTCATATCTTTCACAAATATGTAAAATTATTAGTTATGTCAGCCATCTCTTTGAATATTGTTGTTCTTCCATTCCCTCAATTGTCTCCATTTGAAATGTGTATTAATTTTATGTTAGTCCTTCTTATTGTATCTTCTTATCTGTTTCCAAATGTTGTAACTCTATGTAGAATTACAGATTATTTTATCATACCTATTTTCCAGTTTACTATTCTTAAGTGTTTGTGTGAAAATTTTAACTTATATAATTATATATTTTAAAATGTGTTCGTTTTTCACAATATAGTCTTGTGTTTTATATTTTAATCCCTTACTTTGGTATAGTTAATCATTGTTAACATTTATCTCATGGTGTGTATTTTACTGATCAATTATATCAATCAAGATAACTAATTTTATTGTTAAATGTGTTCAATACTTCTCAGTTTTACCAGTAGCTCCATTCATGTGTGTTTTGTAATTATCTGCCCTGAGTTCAGGTGAAGACAAGAAAGTTACCTTTCCTGTGCTAGTAGGTCTACAATTCTTCTAGTTCATATTTTTACTCAGATTTCTGATTTTACAAAGCCCCACAGGCTCATGGCTCCATCCTCACCCTAACAATATGCAAATTAAATTTAAATCTAAATATTAAAAAGGTAAATACATTCTCTTGCCTTCCCACTAACTCTCAGCTGTCTCAATATCAACTTGTAAAATTACTGTTCAGTTAGTTAGCTCCCTCTTGATTTGTAGTGCCTAGAATTTATCTTACTAACTCTATTTATTAATTTTTGTTTAAGTATTTATTTATTCATTTATATATTTAGATATTTGTTGGTTCAAGTATGAGTTAAAGGAAGGTAAAATATGTGTAAAATGTATATGTGCGTGTGTGTGTGTGTGTGTGTGTGTGTGTTTGCTTTTCCAGTTCTTTGTAAGACAGGCTTTTCTAGAATTATTTCTCATTTACCATATAGGTAGTTTTAGTGGTGTGCCATTTTCAGCAAGCAATTTCCCAGAATTTGCCCAAAATAACAAAAAGTACATTGTCAATAACTCAATTTCTATTAGTAAATTTTAGGAAACTGAACGATAATGGAACAAAGATTTGAAAAGAAAGATGCTTGCTATAGTGACATTTATAATAAAATTATGTTGTAAATAAACTATGTAACTGTCAGTGTATGGTTAAGCAATTCATGATACTGCAAAGAATCAATATGTTAGGAAGTCACTAACTTGTTACTGAAGGTTACTTATTAATTTGGAACACTGAGAAAACAATGCATTAACTTTAATTTGTAAACTAACTTGAATAGAAAATCTTATTTATTCTATGATCCCAAATATGTTTTAAAAATAATGGAAATCAACTAAAATGTCAATTACCTCTCAGAATTGTATGTTATTTAAATTTTCTTCTACCATAAACACGTTTCTATTATAATCAAAGAGAAAAACAATACATTTTAAAATTCTCAATAAGGTAACTACTAAGATGTTCCTAAAAAACTGTTATGATAAAGGCAAAAAAATAAAAGTGTTTCTGACCAAACGGCTATAAATCAAAGGTTCCCATGACCTCCTCTTTGGGTTCCATTAATTTGCTAGAGAGTGATGAAATAAAATTTGTATTTTAAGGGAAGACAAGATAAATATAAACAAAAATTTTGGTCTGCCTATTTGGGCCTTCTCCCTCCTCTCTAGTGTGCATTGTTCATCTGCATTGAGCATTAACCAGACATCTCTACTGGCAGAAATGCCTGCTTAACCCTAAAGATCAAACTTTTTTCTTCTGATGCCAGCCTTGTAACTCCTTAGAAGATTACATTCCTTTCTTAATCCTGTAAGGGGTCATGATGACCCATCACTCACCCTGTACATGCAGGTGTCATTGGTGAACTTTATGTACAATATCAACATATAATTTTTCTTTAAGACAGCAATTGGTGTAGAACATGCTGGGTCAGACAACCAGGAGAGATACTGGCAACACTTAATGGACATTCTTAGCTTAAGTTCTTTTATGATCTTATTGATGTCTAGCTATATTACTTGTATTCTGCCTATTTTACAAGATTATTGTTCCTTGCATTACCAAATGTGTGACTGAGCCTCCAGTAAAAATAAAGATGACTAGGCAACTTGAAATGATTGATCAAATATATAGAACTGTAACATGAATTCTTGTAATAGTGTAGTTCTAGATATGGGAAGAAGCAACAAGAGGAAACCATTTCCAGGACCATAACAGACTAGAAAGACCACAGGCTTTGAGCTACTGTTAACAGGGCCTGGTCCAGTAATAGCACATTGAGTTGCTTATCAATGAAATCCTTCTCCTAACCTTGTTGTGAGCGTTCCTCACACTGTGGGAGAAAATGGTCATGAAATGCCTCACTATCCTTGGTCAAAATTATGACTAAAAGGAAAAATATTTTAAAATAAAGAATGTTGTCCATCATCCAGTTCTATAAGAATCAAGTCATTAGCCACTGCATTTGCTGACCCACAATACACCCTGAAAGAAATTCAGGGTGAGGAGGATCAAGATGAGGCACTTTGGACTCTGGAAAATCTGTCAGAACTGGCCTTCCAGTAGTTACATATTTTCAGGATAAACTTTATGAACTCAGTTTTTATATCATTCCATACTTAGTAAACACTAAAACAATTAACTAAGATACACGTTTCTTGTGAATAGCAGTAACCTTCTACTAAGGTGTGTGCTTGATTGCATATACCCCTTCATCAAAATCACATACATACTAGCCTCTCCCCTTACCTCTTTGGAACTGTCCTCAGAGCTTTCTGTAAGACTATCTCTCAGATTATAATCCTCAGGTTGGCTCAAATAAAAATTTCCATTTCTTTCTTCGATTGACTATTGATTAATTTTTTCATTGACAGTAGGCTCACAGAACTCAGAGAAACATTTTACTTACTAGATTACTGGTTTATTGTAAAACAGTATAATTTAGGAAGAGCCAGATGGGAGAGATGGATAAGGTAAGTATGTGGGATGGGTGCAGGGTTTACCCTCTAGGAGTGTGCCACTCTTCCCAAATCTCCATGTTTTCACCAACCCAATAAGCTCTCTGAACCCACACCTTTTGAGATTTTATGGAGGCTTCATTAAATAGGCATGCTTGCTTAAATTATTGGCCATTGGCAATTGATTAAACCTACAGCTCCTCTCCCCTCCTCTGTGGGTCAGGATGGTGATGTTGAAGTTCCAACCCTCTAATGACATGTCAGGTTCTTCTGGCAACAGCCAGAATTCTTAGGTGTGGTCCCAATGTAACGTCATTAACATAACAAAAGACACTTTGTGGCTGTCATCACTAAGGAAATTTAAAGGGATTAGGAGCTCTATGCCAGAAACCAGGACAAAGACATGTATATATATATAATATATAATATTATATATATAATATATAATATATATATATAATATATAATAGCTAATTAACCAACAGTCCTGGGAAAGAGCCCTAAACTTGGAAATCAAAGATATTTTTCCATCTGTTTTCCACTATTCATGGGTCTTTTTGACTTCTTGTGTTTGTTATTTTTATGATTATTTCTTTGTTTTCAAATAATTTAGCAAAACTTTAAGTTTTAAAGTTTTTGAAGACAGCTTAAAAAGTTAAAACAAAACCAAGTTAAAAAACAAACAAAAAAAATACCTAGGGAGATTATAGCCAATGATAGAACTATTCTTGCAGGAGGAAGAAATCAGGGGGCAAAATGAATAACTAGTTATATGGCTTTAAGCAAGGAAGCAAACAGGTTAAACTTCAGAACCTTGAAATTTTGCAGGAATGGGGATCCTTTCCAGGGTCCGAGAGAGGGCTCTTGTCTAACACTCTGAAATGAACTGTCCAAGGAGACACATGTACTGACAAAGCAAAAGACTTTATTGTGAAGGTGTGTGGGAGCAGAGAGCAGTAGGGTAAGGAAACCCTGGAGAACTGCTCTGCAATGTGGCTCAAAGTCTCAGGTTTTATGGTAATGGGGGTTAGTTTCCTGGTTGTTTCTGGCCAATCATCTTGCTTGGCCTATATCTGTTCTGACTCAGGGTTCTTCCTGGTGGTGCACACATCTCTTAGCCAAGATGGATTCCAGTGTGAAGGATTCTGGGAGGGTAGTCATCTCCTTTCTCCTTCTGAACCCTCCCAAATTCTCCCAGTTAGTTTTCAGTGGCAGCACCATGTTCCTTATTGGGACTGTCAACTACAAATTGGCATTGGTCCTCCAGTAGTTAGATACTTTCAGGATAAATTTTATGAACTCAGTTTTTACATCATTCCATACTTAGTAAACACTAAAACCATTAACTAAGATACATGTTTCTTGCGACTAGCAGTAACCTTCACATGACTAGAAAAAACCTTCTACAAAAAAATATGTGCTTGACTGCATATATTCCCCTTACATCAAGATCACACATATACTGACCTTCCACCCTGCCTCTCTGGAGCAGTTTCTCAGAGGTATCTGGGATACTGTCTCTGGGGCTGCAGTCCTCATTTTGTCTAAAATAAAACTTAACTCACAGCTCTCACGTTGTGCTTTTTTTTTTTTTTTTTTTGTCAACAGTTATGGCGACCACGAAGGAACCTAGAGTGGACTTCTCTCCTTCACCTGAACTCTACAAGGAACCAGAGCCTTGGTACTAGCAGAGGCCCCTTGCACCCAACTGCCTCCTCAGAGAGTCCAGACAAATTTGAGTAAGTTTCTCCTGGTTCTCGGATCTCCCATATTAGTTGATGATCCTGAGTTTTATTTGGTGGTATAGCAGGTACCTGCCTCCTTCCAGTTGAAAGATACTCAGGAGGGGCCTGGTTGAAAGATACCAGGGAAGTACTCACCCAGTGGAAAGATACTGAGTGAGGCTTGGTTGAAAGATACCGGGGAATACCCACCCAGGTGAAAGATACTGAGAGGTCCTGGTTGAAAGACACCAGGGTTTGCTCAGTTGTAGGAGACTGAGTGGTCTGCACTGAGTGGTTAACGTAAGAGGCTGATCTGATGCTCTTCCTCAATTTGGCTGCCTTAATAGAATTTGTCGGGATAAAAGTGAAGATATTACATGAGAGCTTTGCTCCGAAGAAAAGGGACAAGACTCCTCCCAGCTTTCTCAGGTGACTGATAAATTTACATGAGTGGTGGAGGCAGAGTCCTCATATTGTGCAATGGTCCCATAGGGAAACCCATTCATTAATTAAAACACTTGCTCATCCAGGGGTCGCGGATAAGAATTGGGCATTCAGCAATCCGAGCACCTGTGGTGGTCTTAGACTACCGAAGGGAGAAACTGACACATAAGAGGGCTGAAATGACTCTAGTGTGATGCCTAGAGGAGTTAAGCTCACAAGCAGCACACTGGCCCGCCACACAATTTCACTAGTAAATTTTATCCCTGACAAATTCAACTTTAAAATGGGAAATAGGACCTCTCAAACACAGAAACAAGGGGCATCAGAAAGCCAGCCTCTGTCTAAAACTCCAGTCAGGTTCACATATGTACAAAAACTCATACCAGCAAGTACCTAATCGGGGAAATTATACTAAAGGAGATCTCAACCTAAAATGACCAAATTGGGGTTCTTTTTATATTCCAAAAGTAATATTTTTGCACACACAGTTAAAAAAAAAAATCCGACCGTAATATCAAACAGACTGAATGGAATGCTTACTTTGATTGGTATCTAGAAACTTCTAAAACAGGAAATGATAGAGTAAATTCTTTGCAGGAAACCAGTAATTAATTACTTGAAACTATATTAGACAAACTTTTCAAAACCATTGAAAAGAAAGAAAAGGGGGTATCTATGAAAATTATGAACCTTCAATTGTACCAATTAAGTACACAATGCCAGTCGAAGGTTAACCAATGCCCATTTAATTCCCAACCAGTAGAGAAACCTAGCTTGAAAAAAGCAAACAATCTCTTTAGAAATCTGACCTTAAGGGAATAAGTCCTACTAGGAGAACCTGATTTTCTTTCCCTGTGCCTTGAGACCAGAGCTCTCAGGAACACTTATCTTATTTAGACCATCTCTAATTCTTGATATTGAGAAGGGAAAAAAAAAAAACTGGAACAAGCCTTTTACAATAGTTTCTTATTCCAACTGTCATTTATAAACTAGTGAATTTGTATTATGATATCTGATTTGTGACTAAGTTTAGAAAATGCAGCTAGATCTTTTGTTGTGTCTGTCTGGATATAAGTATGTTTCAGTATGTGTCTTTGTCTCTGGATAATATTGCTGTGGTTAATTTGTAAATGAGCTCTATTTAATTGGCTTAAAGAAAAGTAAGTTCTTACAAATTAAACAATTCTAAATACAAGAGAAGTTAAGCTAAATAAATTTCAGTTTCACATGAACTGAGAAATATTCAGTATTAAATTAATATCTGGTAATAATGTTTAAGTTTGTTGATCTAATTAATATAGACATGTTTTTAGAGTCATCAACATTAGGTATAATACTTTTGTTGTGCTTAGGTATAATATAAGCTAAATACAATCTTTTTATATCGGTTACAAATTTGTCAGCAAGGAAAGTAACTTGACGTGTAGAAACTTTTAAGGAAAGAAAATGTAAATGAGATAAGAGCGTTCGGATAAACTCTATAAGAATAATTATGCTTTAGGAATGTCCATCTAAGATAGTCTCTCCAGGTTCTGGTAACTTGAAATTCTAAAGTTGTGCTAAATAGTTAAGTGATGGAAGCTTATTGAATAGCTAGTTCATTCCCAAATAAAATAAGATACTGAAACATTAATTACTGAACTTTGGTTTCCTTTTTACAGAGAAACAAAAGTTATTTAGGACTATTAATGAATATTTTTGGTGCCACATTCTCTAAAGAAAGCAAATGTTTTTTAAAAAATATCACTGGTATTTATGGTCACCAATCTACAGAATGCTAATGTAAAGGACAGTTCATAATTGCTTCTTTGTTTTTACAAAGAATTAAGGTTTTAAGAGCTGAGGATTCTAATTCAAATATGTAACTAAAGCTAATAGAAATAATAAAGGAAACATTTCAGTCTATAGTAGGAAAGTAGGATGTATGTTTTCAGTAAAGAAGGGATGAGGAATGGAATTGCATTTTATTAAGGGAAAAGGAAGTAGGTCTGACTATAGCTGGTTGTTTCTGAATGGGAAAATAAAGTGTTGGATACAGAAAGTGACAAAAGGGTTGTGGAGGGCTTCCCTGGTGGCGCAGTGGTTGAGAGTCTGCCTGCCGATGCAGGGGATACGGGTTCGTGCCCTGGTCCGGGAAGATCCCACATGCCGCGGAGCGGCTGGGCCCGTGAGCCATGCCGCTGAGCCTGCGCATCCGGAGCCTGTGCTCCGCAACGGGAGAAAAGGGTTGTGGAAAGTGGACCCCAAGAAAAGAGTTTTGTGCATGGTCAGGACTGACTAAGTTTAAAATAAATTTAATTGAATAAATGAATTTTAAAAGTAAGAGAGTGCAAAACTTGAATTTGGCTTCTCTCTCTCTTAAGAGGACAAGATTTCTTAAAATGTTGAACTGCCTGTGATAACAGATTTCAAGTTTCTTTACCTTTTAAGTGATCTGTTCTGTATTTGCTGTTGAAATCTTTTATTGTTACCTTGGCTAAGTGAATAACAATTGTTTCACAGTGACCTATGATCCTATCTGACTCAGTGTTTTAAACCCTTTTGATATTTTTAAACCAAACTTCCTAAATCAAATTCTAATAAAGTCCTTTTGACCTCTAGCTAGCTTTGGGATGCTTCAAAGGGCCACTGAAATATCCCAAAGAGATATAAACTAGGTTCATTTGGTACGTTAAGTTACATGAGGAATATTGTCAATTGAGTAATAAATCTTCTTAGGTTTTAGTGTATGGTAAATGTTATTAATACAGATATTCTAGAAGTTACATGGAGTTCCTAAAATTCTGATATGTCCTGGTAAAATGTTATCAGTCATAATTCTAGTTATTTTCTTAAAGTGTTGTATGTCAGAGCAGTAACCAAGTTTCTTTGTCGATTGCATTGTAATCAGATTTTGAATGTGCCTTCTTAAGTCTTTTGTCATTATAGACACTTATGGTTTCATCCTAATGCCTTTGTAAAAATGCTTCCTCTTCAAGAAGATTTATAAAAAGGACTTTTGGATAAATGCAAGTGTCTGACTTTCAGACCGTAATGCCGAACTGGGTAAGAATTAAAGAATCCTAATGAGAAAACTGATGGCTTCATAAACTGTTAACAAGAAAGAGTTAGATATATAAGACTGAGTGAACTGGTGAATATGATTACACATTTTATGGCTTCTATCTGAAAAAATTACTAGTTTAAATCTGTGTTTTCGAGGTGTAAATAAAACCTTCCCCTCAAACTAATTATGACTTACAGTAATTTGGTAAATTATACCTTTATAAGCAGGATTGAAACATTTATCTTTTCTCTCGATCTGCTCCTTCTAGAGATTTGAAACTCTTAGGTTCTCAGCAGCTTTAATAGATAAATTAGGAAGGCCACTTGCTAACAGGTACAGGAATCTCAAGGTATTTTGGGAACCTTGAAAAGGGAGGAATTCACCTACATCTGTTAGGCAAAATCTGTGGTAAGCCCTTGGCATGATTTTCCTGGCCCTGAGAGGTCTTTTAAAAGTCCTGTCTGAGACTCCTTATAAAAGTTTCAGCAAGCAAAAAGCCTATATGATCAATTATAGTTATATCAATCACCAGACCGAGTTTACTGACACCAGATTTATTTTGCAAACAAATTAGTCTTAATTTGGTTATATTTGGTAGAAGTGAGGGTAATTTTAGAGAAAAAGATGTTTCAATGAATGTTAAATCCCAGTTTTGTTAATGGAGGTCTGTATTTACTAACTTTCCAGCTAGTTCCTTGCTATTACATTATGTTAATGCAAAGTTAAATTGAATTATTAAAAGGACAATCTAAATTTATTCCTGAAGCTTATCTCAGCAATCTATCTTTGGATGAAGATTAGATGCCTCACAACCTGCAAGCAGGGGACTATGTATATTGGAAAAGACATCATTTAAAGGATTCACTACAACCTAGATGGAAAGGCCCTCACCAGGTATCTTAACTTGCTCATGCGTAGCAAAATTAAAGGGAATTCACTCTTACATTCATATTTCCCATTTAAAAGGGTCCCTGCACCAGACTGGTCTATGGAGAGGACTGCTGACCTCAAACTCACCTTAAAACTACGCTCATGGGCTTCCCTGGTGGCGCAGTGGTTGAGAGTCCACCTGCCAATGCAGGGGACACGGGTTCGTGCCCCGGTCCGAGAAGATTCCACATGCCGCGGAGCGGCTGGGCCCGTGAGTCATGGCCGCTGAGCCTGCGTGTCCGGAGCCTGTGCTCCACAATGGGAGAGGCCACAGCAGTGAGAGGCCCGCATACCGCAAAAAAAAAAAAAAAAAAAAAAGGAAAAACAAACTACGCTCAAACAGAGGAAACTACACTCACACCAGGATGAGAAGAAGATGACATCAGAAGTAGACAGCTTACCAAGATGCTGGACCTGACTCGTATGGTCATTTATGTTTACTTGACTTCTTGGACCTCTGCATATAAATCAAATGTTTTTCTATCATGGACACGATCCTATGCTAGTTTTAAAAATCAATCCAATTGTTGGGTATGTGGCCAATTACCTGTGTCTAATACTTCTGGATTACCTTGGTGAACTTCTCCTCCAAGGTTTTAATTGGATGGCCCTTAGGAAATTTATTTTAGAAGAACTAAAGTATAGTCCTGTTCAGGGGATTCCCTCACCTAGACAATTAATAATACCTGCTCTAATCCTGGCCATAAAAACTGAATTTTCCTCTAAAGTTACTCAAGCTCAATCAGAGCAACAAGCAAAATTTCAGCCAAGGAATAAAACCCCCCACAATTACGGGATGGATTTATTTGGTTAACATCAGGCTATGGTCATTTAAGCTTTAAAGTACCCCTTTATCTTGGGAACAATTAAATTACACTAAGGAAAACCAGCCTAGTAACTAGGAAATTAGGCTGGGAGCCTTATGGACAAAGCCAATATATCATTTCCCTGAAAGATAAGGACTGGTACAGAACAGACTAAGTCAGATGACCTGAGGATATACTGGACTGCACCTAATGGAATTTCTTGGCTTAAATATTTACTTATAGCTCTATTAATGTTATTAGTTTTATTATTTGTATTTTGCCTGTTTTACGAGATTATCATATCTTGTATTGCCAAATGTGTGGCTGAGCTGCCGATGAAAATAATGATGACTAAGTGACTTGAAGCAGTTGATCAAATATATAATTCTGTATGAGATCAATGATTACAATAGTGTAACTCTAGATATGGGAAGATGCAACAAGAGGGAAATTTTTCCTGGAGTATAACAGACTAGGAATACAGGTGGTCCAGAGACCTTTGTTGATAAGACCTAGCCCAGTAATAGCACACTGAGTGGTCTATCAGCGAAATCTTTGCCAGACCTAGGAATGAGCCTTCTTAGCACCGTGGGACGAAATGGTCATGAAATGCCTCCCAAAGCATGGTCAAATTTATGGCCATGAGAGGGCCTTGTCAACTTCAAATTGGCATTTTCCATTGGCACTTGCCATCTACCTCTACAAGGTTTAAATCTTGTGCTGCTGCAGCTGCTGACTTTCAACACCCCCCGAAAGGAGTTCAGGGTGGAGAGCAGAAATGAGGCACTCTGTGCTCTGGGGAAAACTGGCAGAACAGGTCTTCAGATAGTTAGATATTTTCAGGAGCCGATTTTATGAGCCCAATTCTTGTATCTCCTCGTATCTAGAAAAGCACTAAAATCCTTCATGGTGACGACTGCTCCTCGTGACTAGCAGTAACCTTCACAAGAATAGCAGAAAACTTCTACAAAAAATATGTGTTTCATTCCATGTATTCCCCCTTCACCAAAATCACATATATACTGACCTTCCTCCCTGCCTCTTTGGAGCAGTTTCTCAGAGCTATCTGGGATGCTATCTCCCGGGCTGCAGTGCTCATTTTGTCCCAAATAAAACTTAACTCATAACTCTCATGTTGTGTTTCCTTTTTCTTAAGTCGACAGGACCTCCACTTGTGAGACAGCTCATGCAAGTGGTTATCATTGTGCCTGTGGTTTTGGTCAATGGTTCTCTAACAGAAAGAGAAAAGTATTCATAAAAAGATTAAAGAAGTTGTCTGAGGTTTGATGAAAGGGTGACCTACGTGTCCCCAGGATTTGAGCACAGCTATTCTTATTTCTTCTTCAATAACCTGTAGATTTCTCAAGTTCATTGAAAATTACTTGAACCTGTGACTAAAGTTAACTAGTTAACTTGCCTAATTGTCTAACTTAGCTCTTCAATTTATGGAAGTATTTCTATGTTTGCTTGCAAAAGGATTGGGCATTTTGCCTCTAGGAAGTATTTTTCTCTGGGCTTCTAATACTTATATCTGAATCTGCATTGCTTCTGTGGGGACTAGGGTGGAAAGTAGAGGGTGAGACCACAATTTCCTGTTAGGGTTTCAGAATTCCATACTGGAATTTCTGCTATCTACTGGGAAAAAAAATTAAAAAAATAAAATTAAAACACATAATGTAAGAGCTGTGAGTCAAGTTTTTCAGTATCTTACTGATGACTATAGCCTGGGACCCAGGCTCTCAGATAGCCCTGAGAATCTGTTCCAAAGAGGTAGGGGAGGAGCTAGTATATATTCTATATATGCGCAGTCAAGACTTTGGTGAAAGGTTACCACTAGTAAAGATTGTCACATATCTCAACTAATGATTTTAATGCTTTCCTATGTATAGGAAGATGCAAGGATCTGGAGTCATTGAAATTCTTTCTTATATATGCATTTTAACTCTCCTGTGGCCCATATATCAAAAACACAGACTGCTTCATCCTGAATTTCTTTCAGGGTGTACTTGTAGGTCAGCAACTGCAGTGGCTAATAACTCAATCGTTGTAGAACAGGAACAGTGAAAATACTCCTTGTTTACAATTCCCCCTGCTAGTCATATATTTAAGCAAGGTTTGGAAAGTATGTCATAACCAATTTGTACTACTGTGCTAGGAAGGCTTATTCCTAGTTCAGGCGACCATTCTCTTGATAGAACTCTCCATGTGCTATTTCTGGATTAGGGCCTGTTAATACTTAAACATTCTCTGGATCATCTGTCCTACTAGTCTATCGTGATTCAGGAAGTGTTTTCCCTTGTTGCTTCTTCCTATATCTAGAGTTGCACTATTACAATTGATTTTATATAGAACTATATATGTGATCAATTGCCTCAAGACATTTAACCATCATTACTTTTGTCAGAGTCTGGGTTGCACACTGGATAGTATAAGAAACAATATTATACAATATACAGGATATAAATAATATAGCTAATGACATTAATAAGGTCATAATAAATATTTAAGCCAAAAACGTCCATTCAGTAAGTACTTACAAATATAAGTTCTGTATGTAAATAACCTCCAGCTGGGGTATTATCTGGGGGCTGGCTTTCTGATATTGCTCATATCTTGTTTCCTTGTTTGAGGAAATCTATTTCTATTTTAAAGTTGAATTTGTTGGAATACATTTTACTAATGAAATTGCATGGTGGACCAATGTGTTGCTTGTGAGCTTAACTCCTTTAGGAGTCATTCTAGAGTCATTTCAGCTCTTTTACATGTCTTGGTTTCTCCTTCTGACAGTCAAAAACCACCCTAGTTGCTTAGAGAACTGAGTAACCAACTTTTATATGTGGTCCCCAGATGAACACATTTCTAAAGTAATGAGTGTGTTTCCCTATGGAACTGTTACACAGTATGAGGACTCTTGTCTCCACCAATCCTGTAAATTTCTTAGAAAGCCATAACTGCCTGGGAGGAGCCTTGTCCTTTTGTTTCAGAGTAGAGTGCTCATGTGATAGCTTCACTTTCATCCTGCCAAATTGTTTTAAGGTAGCCAAATTGAGGAAAGATGTTAGATCAGCCTCCTACCTAATCACCCAGTCAAAGTCTCCTCAGTATCTTTAAACTAAGAAAAATCCTCCCAGTGTTTCTCAACTGGAGGTAACTACAATGTCTCTCAACTAAGCAAATAAAGGTGCCTCATCTCCAACCTAAGTTCAAGGATAACCTGCTCCTCACAATGAAGAGTTTAATGACCTCTGAATAAACTCAAGAACTTCAACCAAGAGTGAGACATATGGTACCAGGAGAGACTCACCCAATTTATCTGGACTCATTGGGGAGGAGGAGGAGAAAAGGGGTCCCTGTTGTTACCAAAGCTCTGAATCCTTGTAGAGTTCAGGCAAAGGAGAGAAGTCTGCTCTGGGTTCCTTTGTGGTTGCCAAAATTGTAGACTGGAAAACACACGCACACACACACACACACACAAACACACACACAAGCACAATGTAAGAGCTATGAGTTGAGCTGAGCTTATTCAGTGTCTTACTGAGGACTATAGCCCAGGAGACAGTCACTCAAATAGCTCTAAAACAGCATCTCCAACCTTTTTGGCACCAGGGACCAGTTTTGTGGAAGACATTTTTCCACGGACCGGGTAGGGGGAATGGTTTCAGGATGATTCCAGTGCATTACATTTATTGTGTGCACTTTATTTCTATTATTATTACATTGTAATATATAATGAAATAATTATACAACTCACCATAATGCAGAAACTGTGAGAGCTCTGAGCTTGTTTTCCTGCAACCAGATGGTCCCATCTGGGGGTGATGGGAAACAGTGACACCCGAAGTGTGTTGCTTATGTCCAGTTATTCCATAAGATGCAGGTTAATTGTCACTTGCCACTGCCACATAGGGTTTTGATATGAGTCTGCAAGCAATTGCTTTATTTTGGTCTCTGTGCAGTCAAACCTCTCTGCTAATGATAATCTGTATTTGCAACCACTCGCCAGTGCTAGCATTACTGCCTCAGCTCTACCTCAGATCATCAGGCATTAGATTCTCATAAGGAGCACACAACATATATCCCTCGCATACACAGTTCACAGTAGGTCTTGCACTCCTATGAAAATCTAATGCTGCCTCTGATCTGACAGGAATCGGAACTCAGGTGGTACTGTGAGTGATGGGGAGCGGCTGTAAATACAGATGAAGCTTTGCTCACTCACTTGCCTCTCACCTCCTGCTGTGCGGCCCAGTTCCTGACAGGCCACAAGCAAGTACCAGTACATGGCCCAGGGGTTGGAGATCCCTGCTCTAAAAAACTGTTTCAAAGAGATAGGGGAGGTGCTAATATATATATATATATATATATATATATATATATATATGTATATATATATGTATATACATGTGTATATATATACACATGTATATATATATATATATATGCCTTCAAGGTTTTGGTGAAAGATTACTGCTAGTCACAAGGATCAGATATCTCAACTCATGATTTTAGTGCTTTTCTATGTATGGGAAGATGCAAGAATTTGGGGTCATTGAAATTCTTTCTTATATATGCATTTTAACTATCTAGGGTTCTGTATATCCAAAACACAGAATACTTCATCCTGAATTCCTTTTGTGTTGTACTTGTAGGTGAGCAACTGCAGTGGCTAATGACTTAATCCTTGTAGAACCATAATGACAGGCAACATTCTTTGCTTACACTGCACACGAATTAGCACCAATAATTTTCAAACTTTCTCTAAAACATATGTGAGTGCATGCACACACACACAGGTCTCAACTTTTCTTTGCCTTTAAAACTAATGTAGGACACTAGTTTATTTGTCTTGCACAGTCACACATAACTGCAGTCAAGATCAACCTTGCCCTATTTTTCCCCTTCAGATTTCAGAGTCCTTTCCACCTTAAAATTGTTCATGCCATTTAGGATAGGGGTTAAAATGCTGGAACAACATCCCTTAAGAGCATAGACCTAGCAGAAACTTTCCCAGTTTACTTATGCTAAAAAGGAAGAACTTGCTCCAAGGGACTTGATCAACCACTCTATTGTTTGACATATTTAAACTTAATGCCCTTTTGCTGCAGTTTAGCTTGTGTCTTCTAGTCTTTGCTTGAGGGCAAATTGCAAACATCTGGTTAGTGTTTTAGAGTAGGAAGATTTGATGTTGTTGGAGGTTGGATAGTAAAAGGAGAAAGTCTTCATCTAGGTGTCAATATATTTTCAAAGACGGCGTTGAATGTATTGTTGTAATTTGTCTAAAAGGTTTAACTAGAAATTTAGAAACATAATTGTTCTCTATTGTGGATTTTATAACTAATTATTTAATTAATCCTTTTAAGCAAATTTCACAGTAAAAGAATGTCCTCAAGGAATAGCAATAAGAGAGAAGAGCAGGGTAGGCAATGGAGGAAGAAAATCAAGAGGTGGAGGAGTGGGACCAAACATTGGGTCATTAGTAGACAAAGATAAATAAGAGGATGCCTACTGAATAAGCTTCTGGAGATGGCAGTTTAATAATAATCTACATTTTAACAGAATTAGCATATATAAATAAATTGAAAAAAATTTAATAGTAAAAAAGAGCCAGCTTTGTTCAAGCTCTATTTTAGCTAATGTGTAATTCTCTTTTATAATTCTTTGATTCCTAGTGCTTGCCTTTCAATTAGGTTCCTTTTGTAGAATCATGGTGGTCTTACAAAAACACAAATGAACAAGCAAACAAGATCTACAATTCTTTCCTCTTTAGGTAAATATGTATATATGATACATATTTATAAACTATATTTGTATTTATAAACTATATTTATCTGATAAATATAGTTTCATAGACTCCAGTCACATAAATATATGTAAATGTAAACTTTTGAATATAAACTGTGGGAAATATATGATATGATATGTTTTTTAATTTCTTCAGCAGATGGGAAGATCTAAAGGAAGTACATGTGAACATATTTTAAACTACATTTTGATTTGAATTCTCTGGGGTGAAAGTTTAGGTAGGTCCATATCAAATCAAACTATGAAAATGGATATTTAAAATTATTTCTTTGGCTTTGATATTTCTATCAACCTGAAAGTGGGGTAGGATATTAGAAATATAAAATAAACTATTGTTAAAACTTGGTAGTAAGAATAGTCAAGTCGGCAGCAAAATTGGATATGGATATAGGATATCTTTCATATCAAGACATATGGTATGACAAAGAGATTTTCTGCTCTGTAAATATGTTTATATATAAAAATATATGCATAGAAAAATTTTGGTGTTATGTAAATTTCCTTGGAACCTAAATCCATTGTTTCTGGCGGCATAATATACTGGGTGATATCAATCTACAAGGAAACAAAATCAAACCAAATAGAAAGAAAGACAATTACTAATAGATGATAGGGGTTTGAGCTAAGGAGATGGTTTAGGAGAAGGGTACAATTCAGATGTGAGTATTTTGACTTCCTCCTCAAGACTTTTTTGCTTTTTAATTAAAGTACAGTTGCTTTACAAAGTTGTATTAGTGTCAGATGTACAGCAAAGTGATTCAGTTTTATATTTATATGTATATATATTTCAGATTATTTTCCATTATAAGTTATTATGAGATATTGAATCTAGCTCCCTGTGCTGTACAGTAAATCCTTGTTGCTCATCTATTTTATGTATAGAAGTTCATAAATATCTATTAATCCCATACTCCTAATTTATCCTCCTCCTTACTCTTTTGGAAACTGTAAGTTTGCTTTCCATATCTGTGAATCTATTTCTGTTTTTTATATAGATTCATTTGTATCATTTTTTTAGATTCCACATATAAGTGATATATTTTCTTTCTCTGACTTACTTCACTTAGTATGATAATCTCTAGGTCCATCTATGTTGCTGCAAATGACAATATTTTGTTCTTTTAATGGCTGAGTAATATTCCATTGTATATATGTACCACACCTTTATCCATTCATCTGTTGTTGGGAACTTGGGTTCTTTCAATTTCTTGGCTATTATGAATAGTGCTGCTATGAACATTGGGGTTCAAGTATCTTTTCGAACTAGAGTTTTCATCTTTTCCACATATATGCCCAGTAGTAGGATTGCTGCATCATATGGTAGGTCAATTTTTAGTTTTTTAAGGAACCTCCATACTGTTTTCCATAGTGGCTGCACCAATTTACATTCCCATCAACAGTGTAGGAGGGCTCCCTTTTCTCCATACCCTCTCCAGCATTTATTATTTGTAGACTATTTGATGATAGCCATTCTGACTGGTGTGAGGTGATACTTCATTGTGGTTTTGAGTTGCATTTCTCTAATAACTAGCAATGTTGAGCATCTTTCAAGTGCCTGTTGACCAACTGTATGTCTTCTTTGGAGAAATGTCTATATAGGTCTTTTGCCCATTTTTTGATTGGGTTGTTTATTTTTTTGATATTGAGTTGTATGAGCTATTTATATATTTTGGATATCAGGCCCTTGTTGGTTGTATTATTTGCAAATGTTTTCTCCCATTCTGTTGGTTGTCTTGTCATTTCGTTGATGGTTTCCTTTGCTGTGCAAAAACTTTTAAGTTTAATTAGTTCCAATTTGTTCATTTTTATTTCTTTTGCCTTGGGAGACCAATGTTAGAAAATATTGCTACAATCTATGTACAAAAATATTTTTCCTTTGTTCTCTACTAGGAGTTCTATGGTGTCATATCTTATACTTAGGTCTTTAAACAATTTTGAGTTTATTTCTGTATATGGTGTGAGTGAGTGTTCTAACTTCATTGATTTATAAGTAGCTGTCCCGTTATCCCAACACCACTTGTTGAAAAGACTGCCTTTTCTCCTTTGTATGTTCTTGCCTCTTTTTTAGTAGATTGATTGACCATAGGTATGTGGGTTTATTTCTAGGTTCCCTATTCTGTTCCACTGATCTATATGCCTGTTTTTGTGCCAATATCATGCTGTTCCAATTATTGTAGCTTTGTAATATTGTTTGACACATGAAAGTGTTATGCCTCCAGCTTTGTTCTTTTTCCTCAGGATTGTTTTGGCAATTATGGGTCTTTTGTGGATTATTTGTTCTAGTTCTGTGAAAAATGTCATGGATATTTTGATAGGGATTGCATTAAATTTGTAGGTTGCTTTGGGTAGTATGTTCATTGTACAATATTAATTCTTCCAATCCAAGAGCATGTGATATTTTTCCATTTCTTTTCCATCTTCAATTTCCTTTACCAATGTTTTATATTTTCCCATGTATAGGTCTTTCACCTCCTTGGTTAAGCTTATTCCTAGATATTTTATTTATTTATTTATTTTATGCAACTTTAAATGGTATTTGTTTTTTGCTTTCTCTTTCTGATATTTCATTATTCATGTAAATAAATGCAACAGATTTCTGTATATTACTCTTGTATCCTGCTACCTTTCTGAATTCATTTATTAGTTCTAATAGTTTTTGTGTGAAGTCGTTTTAGTGTTCTCTCTATAGAGTATCATATCATCTGCAAATAGTGACGTATTTACCTCTTCCCTTCCAATTTAGATACCTCTTATTTCTTTTTCTTGTCTGAATGCTATGAATAGGATTTCCAGTACTATGCTGAATAGAAATGGTTAGAGTGGGCATCATTGTTTTGCTCCTGAATTCAGCAGGAAGGTTTTCACCTTTTCACAGTTGAGTATTATGTTGGCTGTTTGTTTGTTATAAATGGCTTTTATTATGGTGAGATATGTTCCCTCTATACTCACGTTGGTGAGAGTTTTTATCATGAATGGATGTTGAATTTTATCAAAAATTTTTCCTGCATCTATTAAAATGATCATGCAGTTTTTGTGTTTCCTCTTCTTAATGTGGTGTATCACATTGTTTGATTTGTGTATGTTGAACAATTCTTACCACTCTGGAAAGAAACCAACTTGATCATGGTATATGATCCTTTTTATGCATTGTTGGGTTCAGATGACTAATACTTTTTTGAGGATTTTTGCATCTATACTTATTGAAAAAATTGCCTGTAATTTTCTTTTTTTGTAGTGTTTTGTCTGCTTTTGGTATTAGGGTGATGGTGACTTCATAGAATGAATTTGGGAGTGTTCCCTCCTCTTCAGTCTTTTGGAATAATTTGAGAAAGATTGTTATAAGTTCTTCTTTGTATTTTTAGTAGAATTCTCCAATGAAGTCATTTGTTCCTGGACTTTTATTTGGTGGGAATTTTTTTGTTGTTGTTGTTACAGAGTGTATTTCACTTCTAGTGATCAGTTCATTCAAATGATCTGTTTCTTTTTTTTTTTTTTTAATTTTTTTAATTGGCTATGCAGCCTGTGAGACTCTGACAAGGGATTGAATCTGGCCCCTGACAGTGGAAGTGCGGAATCCTAACCACTGCACCAACAGGGACTTCCCAGTACTCCTTTTTTTTTTTTTTTTTTAATATTTATTTGGCTGTGTTGGGTCTTTGTTGCCATATGCGGGATCTTCATTGCAGCATTGCAGGATCTTTCATTGTGGTGTGTGGGCTTCTCTTTAGTTGTGGCATGTGGGCTCAGTAGTTGCAGCACGTGGGCTTAGTTCCCCTGTGGCATGTGGAATCTTAGTCCCCCAACCAGGGATCAAAACTGTGTCCCCTGCACTGGAAGGTGGATTCTCAACCACTGGACCACCAGGGAAGTCCCATGATCTGTTTCTTCTTGACTCACTTTTGGCAGGCTATTTGTTTCTAGAAACTTGTCCGTTTCTTCTAGATTGTCCAATTTGTTGACATATAACTGGTTATAGTATTCTCTTATGATATTTTTGTATGTTTGCAGTATCATTTGGTGTTCCTCCTCTTTCATTTCTTATTTCATTTATTTGGGTCCTCTCTTTTCTTGGTGAGCCTGGCTAGAGGTTTGTGGATTTTGTTTATATTTTCTGTTTACCTTGGTTTTATTGATCTTTTCTATTGTTTTCTGATCTCTATTTTATTTATTTTCTCTCTGATCTCTATCATTTCCTTCCTTCTACTGACTTTGTGTTTTGTTTGTTCTTTTTTTCAAATTATTTTAGGTGGTAATTTAGGTCGTTTGAGATTTTTCTTCTTTCTTGAGGAAGGCCTGTAGTGCTTTAAACTTCTCTCTTAGAACAGCTTTTGCTGCATCCCATAGATTTTGTAAAGTTGTGTTTTAATTTTTATTTGTCTCAAAGTATTTTCTGATTTCTTCTTTGATTTCATCATTGACCCACCGGTTTTTTAGTAGCATGTTTTTCAGCCACCATGTGTTCATCTTTTCCCCATTTTTCTATCTGTGGTTGATTTCTGATTTTATACCATTGTGGTCAGAAAAGATGCTTGAAATACTTTCTATCCTCTTAAATTTTTTGAAGTTTATTAATACCAAACCTAGTATTTGGTTTATCCTAGAGAATGTTTCATGTGTGCTTGAAAAAAATGTATATTCTAGTTTTTCTTTTTCTTTTTTTTTTCTTTTTTTTTTCAATGTAGTGTCCTGTAGACGTTAATTAAGTCCAACTGGTCTGTTGCATCATTTAGGACCTCTGTTGCCTTATTGACTTTATGTCTTGAAGACCTGTCCACTGATGTTAGTGGGGTGTTAAAGTCTTCTACCATTATTGTTTTCCTGTCAGTTTCTCCCTTTATGTCTGTTAGTATTTATATATATATATATATATATATATATATATATTTATGTGTCACTATATTGGGTGCATATATGTTAACAAGTATAATATTTCTTCTTGTATTGACCCCTTTAGCATTATATATTTCTTTGTATTTGTTCATGGACTTTGTTTTAAAGTTAATTTTGTCTGATATACATATTGCTATCCCCACTTTACTGTCATCTCCATTTGCATGAAATATCTTTTCCACCCTTTCATTTTCACTCTGTATGTCCTTTGCCCTGAAGTGAGTCTCTTGTAAGCATCACATTGTAGGTTCTTGTTTTTAAATCCAGTCTTTCCTCTCTATGTCTTTTGATCAGAGTATTTATTTCATTGACATTTAAAGTAATTATTAATAGGTATGTACTTATTGTCATTTTAAACCCTGTTTTCCATTTGATTTTTAGTTCTTCTTTGTTCATATTTTCTCTTTGTTTTTCCTTTTTTGGTTTGATGATTTTGTATTTTATTATGCTTGAGTTCCTTTCTTTTTGATTTTTGTGAATCTATTGTATGGTTTTGAATTCTGCTTACTTTGGTTTTCAAGCATGTTGACCCATAATTGTATCTACTTTCTTTAGACTGATAGTCATATAAGTTCAAACACATTTTAAAATATATACAATTTTTACTCTTCTCCTCCACATTTTGTGATTTGATGTTCTATTTTACATCTTCATGTTTATTCTTTTGCTACTAATTGTACTTATAATAGGTTTTACAAAATGTTTGATTGTTTTTTAATCTATGTACTGACTTATTTAAGTTATCTTCAATCCTTTTATATATTTGCCCTTCCTAGTGTGATTTTCCCTTTCCTATATATTCTTGCTTCTCTTCTATTTAGATAAGACCTTTCAATATTTCTTTGAGGTTAGGTTAATATTGTTGCATTCTTTAGTTTTTGCTTGTCTGAGAAATTATTTATCTCTCCTTCTATTTTAAATGATAATCTTGCTGGGCAGAGTATCCTTGGTCACAGGTTTTTCCCCATCAGGACTTTGAATATATGTTGCCACTCGCTTCTGGCCTGCATTGAAGTCAGCTGATAGCCTTAAGGGGGTTCCCTTGTAACTGACTCCTTGTTTTTCTCTCGCTGCCTTTAGAATCCTCTCTTTGTCTTTTAACATTAGCCATTTTAATTATGATATAATTTGGTGTGAGTCTGTTTGAGTTCATCTTGTTTGATACCTTCTGTGCTTCCTGTACCTGGATATCCATTTCCTTCTTTAGGTTTGGGAGTTTTTCAGCCACAATTTCTTCAAATACATTTTCCATCCCCTTCTCTCTCTCTTTGCTTTCTGGAACCCATATTATGTGTATATTCACATCGTTTGTATTATCGCATAGATCTTATATGTTGTTTTCATCTTTTTAAATTTGTCTTTCTGTTTGCTGTACTGATCAGATGATTTCCATTATTCTATCTTCCAGATCACTTATTCATTCTTCTGCATTATTTAATCTGCTATTCATTGCTTCTAGATTAGTTTTTATCTCAGCCATTGAGTTGTCAATTTTGGAATGGTTCATCTTTATACTTTCTAGTTCCTTTTTACAGTAATTTGCACTTCTAGTTGCAATTTTAATTACTTTTACATTTTTATTACTTATTTTTTGAACTTGGAGTCCAGTAGATTGATGAGATCTGTTTCATTATTTGTTCTTTCAGGGGATTTCTCATGTTATTTTAATTGGGAGCAGTTCCTCTGCTTTTTTCTTTTACTTAACTTTCTCTGTCTCTATGAATTTAAGAGAAACAATTATCTACTGTGATCTTGAAGGGGTGTTTTTATGTGGGAGCATTGTGTGTAGATTATGTGAATCCATTATTTTTGGTGTGAGTGCTGGTTTTTGTATGAAGACCAGCCATGTCTTTCTTCAGAATGTGCTGGCTGCTATTCCCTTGATAGGGAGTATGATTGATGTTATGGTATCCAGAGACTACACTGGATTTAGTTGGGGCCTCCTCTTTGCTCTGTGGCTGTCGGAGGTGGGGTCTACTCTCCAGTTGTTTGATTAGATGCCTTGAGGGTTCGATAAATCTCCACTGCCCTTGAGTGTGTGCCCTGTCCCAAAGGAGGTTACCACTGAAGCATGTGAGACCCGTGTGGTCACAGTGAATGTATGCACCACCTGTGCAGGCATCCATGTTTCTGCCCAGAAGCAGCTGAAAGTTGCAACACTTTCTCTGTTTTGCTCATCCCAGACCTAGTGCTAGGCTGTGGTGTAGAATGGGCTGGTGCTGGGGGCTGGGGCACTGTTCCTACAAGAAGGTTGTGTTGCAGCTTGGGACCTGGTCTGCCTCTGTGGCAGACCTCTCTCAGGACCTGTTGTTGCCCCAGATTCAGCTCCAAGCTGTGGTGTGTGTTGGATGGAGCCAGAGTGCTCCCACTGGGAAATGAGCCTCTGCATACTCCTCCCCAGAAAGACATGCATTTCTGTGGTGCTCCCTGGTGTGCACACTGACAAAATTCTCCAAGGCCAGACCCACCCCATCCTGCAAGTGTTCACAATGGGCACTGCCGTTTGGCTTGGACCTTACCTGGGCTGTCACAGGGCAGCTAGACTGAGTCCTCTCCCAGGGCCTGTATTCCCGAGATTCAATGTCTAGCTGCTGTGTGCACTAGCAGGTCCACCCACTGTGCCTTTTTAACCGGGGAGTGTGATGATGTGGCAGACACCAACACAGATCTCTCTCCTCCCTGACTGATAGCAAACCAGCACATGCACAGTCCTCTTGAGCAGAGTCCAAGCCCCTCGATCCCCTCTATTATTCCAGGGGACCTCCCAGCAGGTTTGCCCCCCCAAGATAATGGTCTGCCAGTGTGGACCTTTCCTCCTTCACATATCCCTCCAAGAGTAGACAGTCCCATCCTGATGACTCCTTTTTCCCTGTCCTACCCAGTTATGTGGAGATCTTTCTCTCAGCTTTGGTTGTATAGGAGATCTTCTGCCAGTTTCCAGTTGGTTTTCTGTGAGAATTGTACCACATGTAGATGTATTTTTGATGTGTCTGTGGGAGAGGTGAGATCAACATCCTTGTACTACACCATCTGTGCCTTCCTCCATCCTCAAGTCCTAATGAAATGTATGTTCACATATCCAAGCTTAAAGTTATAATCTGTATGTAGAACTTGAAACTTTGCTTTTGATAAGTAGAGACAATTTTGAATTTTTTAGCAGCTTTATTGAGATATTCTTCACATTCCATGTATTTCATCCATTTAAATGGTAAAGTTTAATGACTTTTACTATATTTACAGAGTTGTATTACCATCACCAGAATCAATTTGGGAACATTTTCATTAGCTCAAAAAGAAACTCCATTCTGATTAGCAGTCACTCTCCTTCCCTACACTCCACAAGCCCCTTAGACAACCATTAATGTACATTCTGTCTTTAAAGATTTGCCCACTCTGGAAATATATAAATCAAAGCATGCAACTTGTGGTGTTTTCTGATTAGCTTCTTACATTCAGCATCATGTTTTCAAGGCTCATACATGTTGCAGTATGCGTCAATACTTTATTCCTTTTTTTGGAGAATAATATTCCAGGGTTTGAATACATCACATTTTATTTGTTCATTCAGAGGTTGATGAACATTTCAGTCATTTTCAATTTTTGATGGATAATGTCAACATAAACTTTTATGTTCAAGTTTTTACATGGACATATGTTTTCATTTTTCTTTAATAAATCTAGATGTAAAATTGCTGGATCTTATAGTTATTGCAGGTTTAACACTTGATTAACTGTCAGACTGTTTTCTAAAGTAGCTAACCAGCAATTTATGTGGCTTCCAATTTCTCCATGTTCTCGCCAAGTTTGTAATTATCTTTGTGATTATATCCAATCAACTGAATGGGAAATAGTATCATTGTGCTTTTAATTTCCTTAATGACTAATAATGTTGAATACCTTTTCATGTGCTTACTAACCATAGTTGGAGATGGAGATCTCATCCTACTTTTCTTGGAATAACCCTCCTGCTTTTAAGTGCGGTGTTGGTCAGGGGAAATAGCCTCTGGTTTTATTTGGATTGCCTCTCCTGCTATGGAACTTCCACCTTATGAATAACCTGAAGCAAGGGAGATTGGGACCCAGTATTCTTGGTAGAGCTCCTGCCATAGGTTAAGGATGAGGATTCAAGCCCTCTCAGCCTCTTTTTCTTGTAATAGAGTTTTTCCAAGATAGAGATGGAGGGGTTGAGATGTGGTAGCAACCTGCACCTATTAAGAAAGGTTCCATAGCCCTACACTGAGATCTGAAAGGAGACTTGCTTTCTTGCATGCACCCTAAATGGGTAGAGATACTGTCTCCTTGTGTGGGGAGCAGGGAAGGGAATGCATTATGGCTCAAATACCATAGATTCTTGTACTTTTCAAGAATTAGTAGACTTTCTTGAACAATTGTTTCTCAATTGCTATATGACCCTAGGACTATTTCAAGAAATGTTGAGTGGTTAGTTTTTAAAATAATTTTAAACAATTGTGGTTATTTTATTAGGGAGACGATCCTAGAACTCTTCATGATGCCATTCCAAAAATATGTCTCCTTGAATATTTTGAATTTTGAAAGTGTTCTTCTGCCTTGAAAAATATTGATTTTCAAAATGATTTTCTAAAATAAAGGTCTAATTTGAAACACAATCTAGTGCAACAAATCCTACAATCTCAACTGTATCCATCTTTTTCCTGAGTGCAATGAGTGCAAATTATATAATGGTAGAGGAAAGCCAAGGATCATCTAGGAATGGGTGATTTTAGAGTTGAAAACATTGTCCCCAGATATTGTCCTGAGTATATATGTGATATATATATATGACATCTGAGCCATGACTGTGGTAAAGGTTTTTTGTTGTTATTGTTGTCATTGTTGTTTTGTTTGTTTGTTTTTATTGTTTTCCCAGGAAATAAAATTGCTTTTGTAAATTTAATCTATTATGTGTGTTTATTTTATCCTGAAGTATTTCCATTAATTTCATTGTACTATATTCTGTGGCATTTTCCATTCACTGATAATCCCTATTCTGGCGTCTTTCTTCCACAATCTGGAGTCCTTATTCCTCTTGTCCCAGTCTAGACTACTTTGTCTCTAACGCTACTATGTAGGTGTTATCCAGGAATATCACGTCTCAGGTTTTTAGTTTTGTTCTACTGCCTTCTGAATCCAATGTCTTTGTATTTCTTGATGAATGTCACCTTTAACCAGAGTATATCCTTAAGCTACTTTATAACAAATTGTGTTTTTCTGCATCCTTGCATCATTGAAAATGTCTTTCTTTTGCCTTATTTTGATTAATATATTAGATAGATTGAAACTAAATCTTCTTCAGTGAGCTGATAAGTACATTGGCAGTCAAATTTTGATTTTTTTTTTAAAGTGACACTTTTTTTCTTTTCCATCTATGGAATCTTTAGGTATTTTTCCTTTATCCTTTTTCCAGAATGTGAACCCACTCCTTGCTACAGCCCAGGTCTTACTTAAAGGTCTTCACTCATCAAACCATCATGGCCCCTTCCATCCTGCTTATAAATCCCTAATTACATAAAATGTTCCTCTCTAAATGTTCCTTTTACTTTCTCCTTTATGCTTATCACTGCTCGAAGTTCATCTATTTCCAAACACTTATCTTGTTTCCTGATATCATTCATTAAACCTTTTTTAATTCCTTTATTTTAATTATTTTTTATTATTTATTTATTTATTTATTTTTAGCTGTGTTGGGTCTTCGTTTCTGTGTGAGGGCTTCCTCTAGTTGCGGCAAGTGGGGGCCACTCTTCATCACGGTGTGCGGGTCTCTCATTATCGTGGCCTCTCTTTTTGCAGAGCACAGGCTCCAGATGCCCAGGCTCAGTAGTTGTGGCTCACGGGCCTAGTTGCTCCGCGGCATGTGGGATCTTCCCAGACCAGGGCTCGAACCCATGTTCCCTGCATTGGCAGGCAGATTCTCAACCACTGCGCCACCAGGGAAGCCCATTAAACCCTTTTTAATGAATACTGACCATTACTATTAGAAGGTAATGTCTTTATAGAAATCTACTGGTTTCAGAAACCTATGCCTATGCCTCTCTTACTTTTTAGTCTGCCTGGTTTCCTGTATTCACCTCCTGTTAACCGCACAGTTCAAGCTATTCAGCCAATTCAGGTATACTTAACTTGGCCTTAAACTTGGGGATCAATCAATCCCTGTAGTTAGCAGGAATCAACAGAAAACATATCAGTAGGTTGTGGCACACAATCAAATTGGTTTCATTACATATAAATTGGCAAGGCAAATGTAATCTATATGAGGCAATTAATTCTAAAGTGTGTCACACTGATTATTAGTTCAAAGTAAGTTCATAAAAAATAGAAGATTGAAGTAACTACTTTGTTGTAAAAGTTAGAACTTGAAATAGCTCTAAATAGCTGCCATTTATTGAAAACCTACTATGTGCTATAGTTATTATTTTTCTTATTTGTAATCTTTGCAACCATTTTTCAAGACACCATTTTTTAAAAATTTTATAGATGAGTATATCAAACTTTAGAAACAAGTTACTGCTCAAGTTTACTTGCATATTATTCACATTGTTCCATCAAGATACAAATTCAAGTCTCTGCCAAAGCCATTGAAATTTCACTGGGTTACTCTGCCTTTAAGAAAGTAGGTTTTAGAGCATAGACGTTTAAGTGGAAGAAACAATAAGAGCACAAAGGAACACATGTTAATATGACCTACAGAAGCCAGGTTGTGCTTGCACTAGACACTCTCCCAGGCTTTGAGGTTAGAGCAAGGAGGCAAAAGGAAATAGGAAAAGCAGAAGTGGCAACAGCAGTAACCTTAATAGCAGCAATTTATGATCCTGTTTTGTCTCTAGAAGTTGCAACTGAACACTATTCCATCTGAGCTCATCTCACTTCTAAGTGCTCTACAACTTCTAAGGTAAGTTTAATTTCTGAGTCTCCACAAGATTCTTGCAGCATTGTATCAATTACTTAAGTCCAATCATACCATACATACTTTGCTGAGGCATGAAATTCTTAAAACAAGACACAAATGCTTTCATTCTACCATTTCAGACACAAGTGTAAAATGCAAATACTACTGAGAGGTAAGTCGTGTGAAATCAATAACAGATGTTTTTATGTTTTGAAAAGGAAGATAGAAAAGAAGGCAGCAATAGATCCTTAAGAGGGAAGAAGAGTTTAGCAATTGTGAAGAGGCCAGAGATATGTACAAAAAAATCAGTCCTATTTCCCTTATGGCCTTATACTACACTTTTTTTATCTGTTCTTAGGTAACCTGTGCAATAACTATGTACATTTGACTATGTACCTTAATATAGATGTCACTCTTTGAGGGTGAAATTTTACCTTTTCTACCTTCCCTGCACAGCTAAATTTTACTACTATAGTGATCAATTGGGTAGTGACCCAATAATTCTAAAGGAATTATGATAATTTTATATTTTAATGATCATGACAGAAGGCCTTATTTTAGAAAATTGACAATATATACCAGGGAGAAAGGGAGGGGAAAGATAAATTGGGAGATTGGGATTGGCATATACATACTACTATATATAAAATTGATAACTAATAAGGGCCTGCTGTATAACACAGGGAACTCTATTCAATACTCTGCAATGGCCTATATGGGGAAAGAATCTAAAAAAGAATGGATATATGATATATGTATAACTGATTCACTTTGCTGTACACCTGAAACTAACACAACATTGTAAATCAACTATACTCTAATAAAAATTTAAAGAAAAGAAAATTGAACATATAGAGTGTGTTATGTATATTATAGTAATTTATGTGCATTTCTGTATGCTAAAGAACTACAAAAACACAACTGCAATGAGATTTTTCTGTTAGCTTATAATTATTATTTCCTAAAAGAATTGGTGAAGCACTCTGTCTAGCCTTGTTAAGGACAATCTATTTTTTTTTGCCTCTTTTTGTGTCATCCACTGCTCCATCCAGACATAAAGGTGATATTTCTGGGGAAAGATGTTATTCCCTAATGCTCTTTTATAGAGCTGGTGATTAGAACACATAATCCATAAGGACAAAATAAATGGAAAGCCATTGAGTGTATTGCAAAATATATTCAATCAAAAGAAATCAAGGATAGAAATTACTTCAACAAAGATTCATGGACCCTTGCCTGGTTTCAGAACTTGAGTTTCTTTCCAATCCAGAACCCATTAACTGGAGGTAAAACTGGATCATGAGAAGGAAGGACTGTGCAATACCCCAACAAGTATATACAGCAATGATTCCCCCGAACCTCACTCAAAGGCTCCAGTAGCTATACACTAGGGCAATATTTACATTAGTACACAGGGACCCAAAGTGTTATCATGGAATTCCTATTAGAGAAAAACATGCATGAATCAAGTAATAAATAGAGTCCAGGCCCAAGTGTGACTCACAGTGAGTACATTGGGTTCACCGACATACCAGCTATCATTTTCAGTATAAATGAAATACTTATACTTGGTAATTGGAAGAACATCCACGTCAGTCACTCAGCCTATGGAGAGGGATCATTATAGTAGGGAAGGCAAAGCCATATGAATCCTAGAAGATGTCAGCTAGCTAACACAAATTCACCTAGACGGTGTCAGCTGGCTACTACAAATGAAAAGCCTCATTTTCAGGTGTTGCGTTAATGAGGTAGCTTTGCTAGAGAAAATTAACATGATTTTCAGTACATGGCATGTGGCTTTTGAGCTGATAGAAGCTTAATTTTCTATGCTTATCAGGCTGGAGCACAAGAAGTAGTTCCCATTCATATGCAATGTGCCATACAATGGTTTTATGGTTTTGTCCCAAAGCTAGATTAACCTTCTCCCCTTCTGTCATAATATAGTTTAAAAAGATTTGGGCCATCTGGATATTCTGCAGAATATCACTTTGGTCCACTATATCAAAGCTATTATGTTAATCCAACTAGATGACAAGATATGGGAACCACATTTGAAGCCTTGATAAGACACATATGTTCTAGACAGTGGAAGAAAAACTATATGAGGATTCAGGGTCTTGCCACATCAATGTAGTTTTGTCATAAATTCAGTGATCTGATGCATGACAGGATTTGCTCTCCAAAAAATGATAAATGATTGCATCTTTCATAGTCCACCACTATCAAAGGAGCTCAATATCTAGAAGGCTTCTTCACTTACTAAAGGCAGCATATTCCAAAATGGGACTAGAGCTCTGATTCTCTGTTGAATAACAATGAAGGCTGCTAGCTGGGAGTGCAGCCCAGTGCAAAAAGAACTCTTAGCAGGTGTAGACTGTGTTGTAAGCAGCGCTGTTGCTTTGACATATAACTCAACAGGACCTATGGAATTAGATGTTTCACAGTAGAAAAAATACCACATGGTGTTTAGGGCACAGCCCTGTGAGAAAATTATAACATATACCATAGATCTTAAAAATCTGGCATAAAGCCTTGCTACTTGCATCAAAACTTTTTATTCCATTTAAAAAATGGATTCTGAAGTACTACTAAACTTTGCTAGATATAGATAATATAAGTATGCTCATGTGGCAAGAGCTGCCCACTATAAGCTGTTTTTTTTTTTCACAGCAACCAAGTCATAAGTTTAAATAGGCCTAGCAGAAATCCATCATATGATTGAAGTGGTGTCTCCTGGACTGGAGAAGAGCAGGGCCAATGAGCACGGGTAAGTTTCATAAGTAGGTAGCCTAGTCCCCCATGTGATCCACCACTATCAATACACTGGTGCCTCTCTCTCAGATCATCCCTATGTCATCATAGGATTGTGTACCTTATGACCAACAGACAGAGAAGGAAACAGACCAATCTTGGTACATGTGTGCATTGGCTCGGTTTTGGGGTTGAAACTGAAAATGGACTGCTGCTGCACTGCAGCTAAACTCAAGGGTGATTTGAAAGACACTGGTGTGGGGATATCCTTCTAATGGGCAATCCACATTGCATGGCCCTGAACTTCCAGCTGCATGGAAAGAAAAGTGGCCTGAAGTAAGCATGTACATGGGTTCATGAATATCTTGGATATGTCAAGGAAGAACACATTTGATACCCAGGTGATCTACTGGTATATCACTTGGCAATCCCCTGCTTAATTTAATACACAAGTTCAGCAATTATAGCTTGAAAAGAGCATGATGATCAGGGGCTTACTTTTCTCTACTAAACTTAATTTTATAATTTTCCCCAAGAAAAAGCTGACCACAATACTGGAGGAGTTTTCCCAGATAGGGCAAACTCACGCAAAGCACTTGTATCCAAGTGACACATGGGCTAGATTATAGTGAATGTGATGGTACACCACTGAGATCCTCCTTTAGGACCAAGGTACTCATTCTTCCAAAAACTGGAAGTGTTGACTGCTGATAGCTCACAGCTGGGCTCTTCTCCTGGGTTTACCCTCAGCCTAAAAATCTGCCTCACCAGGGTTATTCCTCTTCCTCAGGGACAGTTTGCATCAAATGACTAGTCAATGATAGTGTTCAAGGCCTGGGTCAATTTGGGACAACTTTAAAGGGCCATCCCAACTTCATTGCAATATGTGGTTTTGGTTGGGGTATTGATCTGTTGTAACTGCATAACAGTTCAATTTCCCACTCTGCCCAATCCTCTTATCCTTAGGGCTTTAGTGGTGTCTTTGCAAAGTACATCCTTCCAAATAAACCTCCTGCATGCAACGTTTGTCTTGGAATCTGCTATGGTCTGAATGCTTGTATATTCTGAAAATTCATGGATGAAAATCCCAATGCACAATGTGATTATTATGAAGTGGGGCCTTTGGGAGGTAATTCAGTTATGAGGGTAGAACCCTCATGAATGATATTAGTGCTCTTATAATAAAAGGCTGCACAGAGATCTTTCATCTCCTTCTCCCTGTGAGGATATAAAGAGAAGGCACTTGTGTATGAATTGGGAAGTGGGCCCCCAGGAGCCACCACATTGAATCTGCTGTTGCCATGATTTTGGAATTCCCAGCCTCTAGAACTGTGAGAAAGAAATCTCTGTTGTTTACCAGCTACCTAGTTTGTGGCATTTTTTTATAGCAGCCTACATGGACTGAGACAAAATCTGTTTCTGGGGAAATCAACTTCTTGCTTCAGTAGTATTTTACTTTTTCCTACACTCTAGGCAAATTTTCCACCTATCATCAGAATATCACATGCAGCCAATTCCAAGATATCACCACCACCACTCAGAAATATCTACTATTTAGATAGCTCTCATCTATTTCCTGCCCTCAATTAATTGTTCATAGCATTTCCTTTCCCTGTAAAGTCTTCCTTTCTTTCCTACCTGTCCAGGTATTCATTTTACTTCAAAGAATTATTTTAGTCTTAACTCTCTGTAATGAACACTTTCATTTTCCAAGCAATGCTCCCTCTCTATGCTCTTGAAAACACTTGCATCATAAATATGACCATTAACATATTCTATTTTATATTATTTCTGTTTTGTCTACATATAGGGCTAAGGGAACAGTGCTCTGTGGATTAAGAACTTGAGGAAATAGTCCTAAAATGCAATTTCCTACATCCAAATTAATGGAGCCATGAAATATATATTATATGTTGGATATAAGTTAAAAGTGTGTTTTGGAGTCAGAAAAATCTAATTGCAAATCACAACTCTCCCACTTTATGTGAGCAAGTTATTTAATCTCACCAAGCCCAAATTTCCTCTCTCATCTATAAACACAACACCTTATTTTAGAATAGCATTATAAAGATTAAATAATTCACTGAAAGAGCTTAGCATTGTTCCAAACACATGGGTTCAGTAAGTGATGAGTAGTTTTATTAATGAAGGAACACCTTTTTATCTCCTTAGATCCCTAAGCTTGATCTTTGAAAAAGGTAGTGCATGCTTTTGACATGACTTTTAAAGAATATTCTGTAATATTTTTCATAAAGAAAACAGTCAGGATATTAATAATAGGTTTCTACAATGGTATTGAATTTTAAACCCCTGATGAAAAGGATAACAGCAAGGCAAATACTGGGTATGCCCCTGGTGATTTTCTGGAGCAACTGCTGTAGAAATATAAAATCTGGAAATATAGGGCTCTCCATACAATAATCATGGGATAGTACTTACATTACCCAAACCGAATCCTGCTTAATGTTGGCAGGTGATTTTAAAATTTATATTAATCCAAACAAGTGCTATGGAAAAACTATCTCCTCAACTTCATTTCTTTGAAAATCTGCCACCAATATATATCATTTTCTTTATATAAAAGAAGAAAGTCCACAGAGATACACATAATCTTCTTATGAATTCAATATTAGTACAATGCTTACAAAAGGACTGTGTCTAATTCTGGACAGTGATAATAAACCACAACATATATATATATATATATATATATATATATATATATGTATTGGATAGGTTTCAAGAAGAACATACAAAAGATTTAATATGTTTTATGTGGAAAACTGTATCTGCTAGGAAATTTTGGAAATCTGTGCTAATTTAGATAAAAAGCCAGCTCAGAACCTTTAAACATATGAAAGTTTGAAGAAAATAATGTGTTGCTTTTATAATTACAAATATACAGTCATTGTAAAACAGTTAAATAATACAGAAGTATTCACACTAAATTATAAAAGTCCTTTTTCATTTTTACAATCCCCTCCCCAGAAGTAACCACTGTTTACAGTTTGTGTATATATTTTATATCTTTCCCATGCTTTTAACATATCCATGTTAACTGTATTTGATTCATTTTTATACAGGACAATGATGAGCATCTTTATTTCCATTGAGGAATAGTTAAATAAACAAATTAAAGTATAGAGGAAAATGTTCCCTGCTTAATAAATTCTTTCCTAGGACTTTGAATATGGTTAAAATATGGTTTGTAGGAATTGCAGGACGGAAGACATGTGTCTAGGAGTGAGAACTCTCTAGCTTGGTTTTGACACTTCATTATCATCACTCCTTAAGTTGACCACCTTTTCTTTATTCTTGTCAAGGTTTCAAGGAGATAAAATGTGAATTTTCCTTCTAAAAAGTCTGAAGACATGTATTTTTTCTAGAGTTATACAGTTGAAATCTGTATCCTGGCTATGAAAAGGACTTCTTTTGAGTTCTCATATGTTTAAAATATGGATCTCTCAAAGTCCTTTTCAAATTCTAGTAATGTATAATACTGTGGTTAACTGAAAGCAAATGAAAAATTAAGAAAACAACAACAATAAACTATTTTAGTTAGTTCAATTTCTTTTGCCATTCTATTTCTTTCTTGGCCATTTCTGTCAATCAAGTATAATTGTGAAATTGCGTTGTAGATGGATATAAATGGAGACTAGTTTGAAACTCATTTTCTCTTTTAGTCCAGTCTGACAATCCAACTCCATGCCATTTCTTGGACATACAATGGATAACAACCCTTTATTTAAAGGACATCTGGTCATAAATATAATTTGATTTTCATCTACAGAAGGCTAGCTCTGTGTGTGTGTGTATCTGTGTGTGTGTGTCTGTGTGTGTGTGTGTATGTTCAGACTAATATTGAAGACCTAAGCATATGAATGATCATCAGCAGGAATAGTAAAGGAAGTTAAATGAGGAGATTATAATCAGAAAATGCAATAATAGGAAACTTGCTTAATGAGGACATTGGTGCCAAACTACATTATTCATAGGACATTCTGATTAGAGACAAATGCAAAATGAAACATGCATTCCTTGGTGGAAGTCTTCATTTACATTTCAAATAAATACTATTACTCTAACCTTTGGCTGAGAAGATGAGCCTTCATACTGAATAACTAAAGACTCCCCCAAAGATAATGGTGTACCAAATATATTGTTAAGGAATAAATGGAGGAGTCAAATATATTGCATATCCAGTGCAAGGCACATTTTTCTTCCCACTAATAAACATACTAAATTCAGGACCTCTGTGTATGAAATAAAACATGGCTATAAATGGATTTATACATTTACCATTTTATTATATTCTAATAGCTACCCTGCTCTTTTAAAGAGTCAATCAGCTCAACTGATTAAAGCAAAGTGATAATGTGACCTGTTTATGGATCACAGCTTTTCTTATTATTAGATTTCTTGGCCATGAAATAGAGTCCTGGCCTTAAGCTGACAATATCACAAATACTACAAAGTGAAGATGAATTATCTCAGAATAAACATTCCTAATGAGTGTGTGTTTGTGTATGTGTGTGTGTATAGAGCAGTATGCTTATCCCAATCACCTGTGAAAATTTTGTGCATTACAGAGTCTCTTTTGGACATAGAATATGAACTGGCAATGATCACTGTAGGTTGAGACTTTCCTGCAGAATTCTTGTAAGCCAGATTTGAGAACAGCTGGTAGCAAAGAAGCATCCAAGTAAAACTCCAAGCACTGATTATACTTTCATACAACTCTACTACTGAAGAGAATCCATAAAATGAAAAGATACTTTTCGAATGGAACATAAACTGATAGACTTTTGAGTGGAGAGTGACTAATTTGTTTTGTGTGGAGAAAAAGTAAAGACTGGAAATCATTCTTTGATGGGATACAGAGAAAGAAACAGATAAAATACATTTTAAAGTTAAGAAAAAATAGACTCTGTTAGTTTAAACTCTTTGGTACTTGATTTCCTTTGGCCTATCAATAACCATTGCAAAACTTTCTCCAGGAGAAAAAAATAAGATGTATACAGTTGAGAAAGAAAACACACAAGCAAACCAAAAAAACAAAAAAAAAATCTTAAGGAATTTATAACTGTCTACCAATGATTAGTGATATTGACACTAGACATTGAGAAAAACAACCTTAGGAGAATTTGGGCTCATAGTCTTGTGCTAGGAAGACTTCCATGAGACTTATGTGGGCAGTTTGAAAAACATGTCAATGTCACCCTTGCCCTCTTACCCAATCCTTGACCTTTGGTGGGTAGATGTAGGGGGGTACAAAAAAGTTAGTCTTCACATAAACCACATAGCTTACACAGCATTAAATTTCACTAAGGACACATGCAATCATGAGATACAGACAAAGCAGGAGGATGTGTGGAGTACCCCACATGGCTCTTTGGGTCCTTCTTTCCTGTAAGGGTCTCATACTTTCTGACTGGATGTAGATTGCATTGCTAAAGAGGTTTCCAGTTCAGCTCACAAGGAAGTTAGAATGAATTTGGGTTATGAAGTGCCTCCATTTCGTACACCAGAGATTTGTATAGCTTACATGACATTCTCCAGAGAGTCATGCCTCATAAATCCATAGAGTATAGAGCTGTTTATTGTAAGCAATCCCACACCAGGGTCAAGTTGCACAAAGCAGTTCATTTATTCTCCTAGCAAATACCATTGGTTTACAAACTAGGAGGTCAGTTATCAGCATGTTTACAAGGAGTTAAGTTATTTGCCTCTTTCTTTCTCCAGAAACACCTCACCAGTAATCAAGAGAGGAATATTTCATAGGACAGCTATTTTTAATTCTTTCTTCCCAGTAGGTTACATTTCCACTGAATTAATTTTTGGCTTTAATCACAGAGTAATTGATATATTAGCATTTTCTAATATATAAGTAGTGCCAATTACTGTGCTACTAACCTTTTTTATATTGTGGCATGTTATATACTATTACACTGGAAAACTCGGAGGACTCTTATTTAGGTAGGATATTGCAAGGAAGTTGAGATATTTCCAAAAGAGCAACTAGTTGCTGTCCTTCTGAGTTTGAAGGTGGTGAACTGGTGCAATATATTTAGATTTCTCACAAACGCTAAAGGCAGCAGAGTCAGGGGTCTGGCTATCTTTGAAGCTTTCAGAATTGGCATGCTTTTGGCGGTAAGACTAGAAAAAAACTAAATATATCTCTGGATTGTAAAGTGTGTGTCAAATTTTTTAATAAATATACTGTTTCTTCCTGCCCGACCATCAAAACATGTCTCTTTTGTGCCACAACCCTTAGTCAGGAACTCCCATAACAAAGTAATTTGGTTTATTAATCTGTAATGACAGAAGCAGCTTAATGTTTACATCTCCCAGATAACAACATCTAGAATGTTAGATTACTTAACCTGAGTAATTTAATAAAATCTTTATTTTAGACTGTGGAGGATAGGTCTATTTTATCCAATAACCTGTTTTTTTGGTTTTTTTTTTTTTTTTGTAGATTACTCATCCTAACTGGCTACAAACTGCATTTCTCTCTCAGTAAACAAATACTAAATGTTTTCTTGACAAAACAAACTATGAAAAATGAGGCATTTGTCTTCATCTATGCATTTTTAGATTTTCTTTAAGAAAAAACATTTCTTTCTCAATCACCCAGCAGATGAGACAGCTGCTTTCTTATGTTGAGAATGATGCATTTCACACAAATTACATTTTAATACTTCAGAGCAAGATATAAATGAAATTGAAACGAACATTTATTCCTACAGTCATTTCCTAGAACACACAATGCCACAGCCATAACTTGATATGAATAACGGTGCTATTAATTATTAGTGCTGTTGTTTTAATCGAGTACAGGGTATGATGGCATTTATTCAAATGTTCATCAGCTGCACATAATAATTGTTTGGCAACATGCTATAGTAAGTGACACAATCACTATTAATTCCTATGGTGCTCATTGTTAGCATATGAGTCATACTGAATTGTTTCAGTATACATGTGGATATAAATTGTAATTCCACAGGAATCCTATTGTAATTTGCCAGAGCATTAATTAGTACTACTATGCAAATATGAACAGGTAAGATACATACAGAAATGAAGCAAGGAAAGCCATGAATTTAAAGCTCCGAATGATACTACTTTCTATTATGATCACTAGTATTTTTTAGGTATGTGAAAGAGCTTCCACGTATAGGAGGTGGCCCAACTAATCAACTCGCATCTCTCATACCCAGTAGGTTGTTAGAGAATCTTAAACTTAGGATCATCAAAATTAATGCTAATTTCAGGAAGTTCATCTCATCAGAAGGCCCTTGCCTTACCAACATTCAAAGCTCCTCTGTATTTTAAATACCTCAGGGAAAGAGCCACCTTTGTAATATTCCATCTATAGGGAGATTTCTTGAGGATAGCAGTCAATGTTTTGCATGCACCCAGGTAAATATTGTAAGGTCATATAACTAGTACTGACATATAAAGTTACAACTACATAAAAAAGACAGTGTCTAGTTCAGGATGTTAAGTTTTATTGAGTTCAGCATGGTGTTGCAGGGGTGCAAAAGATGGCTGTGGACCTGACTTACCCATCTGCTGGTTATGGCTATATAAACCTGGTCAACTTAATTAAACTCACTGTGTTTCTCACTGGAGATCATATCATTTCTACCTGTGAGAAGGGGGCTGCATCGGATGATCTCTTTTAAGACCTATCAGCTAAGTCATCCAGCTAAAATCTATGACCTTAGACTAATTTGTCCAGACTACAGCCTACTAGTCTTTTCTTTGTCTGTCAGCCTGACACTTCTCTTGTTCCAGGGTGCATGTAAGCATCTGTATGTGTGTGTCTTCCTTTCTTTTTTTTCTCTGTATGTATGTATACATGTATACTCAGTCCAAACACCTAATCTAATGTCACACTGCATTTATCTTCTCCATGTTTGTTTTATCCTCCCAAAAGTATTATAACAATCATGAAGACTACTTGGGCTCCTCATGGTGAAAGTTAAGGTCTTAGTTAAATTTCTTTGGCCAGGTATGCAGAATATAGTCTATGATTCATATTAACAATTGATTAACTAATGTTTTTTTTAAAACTTCTATTCCAAATCCTAGTTTTTTGGTTTGCCTTTTTATACATTGTTTTCTGACACCCACAGCCAAGAACCAACTGTGACCTCTTTCTACTGACATTTTTCTTTTATATTATTGACATTCTTCCCAAAGGTGTAATCTGCAGTCACTTCTCTCATTCACTTTAAGCCTAATGAGCTCTTCTATGTCTCCCATCACTCAACTACGACCATGTTCAGAAAGCTATCTAGTGACCAGCTTTATACCAAACCTAGATTTTAAAAATCTATTGTCGTTTTCCTTAGTATCTTTGTAGCATTTCACTCTATTTTTTCTATCACTCATACATATACTATCTGTAGTACATTTATATTACATACATACAGCACGCACATACACACACTCTTTGTAAATATTTTTCTTTGGCTTCTGATACTATCATTTGCTCTTACCTCCCTTTTTCTGTTAATAAACATCAAATAGAGGTTCAGCACTTGACTTTCTGTTTTATTCCTTCTCAATTAGTTCAGGACCTAGATGGGAAAAAAGAACTACTATTTCTTGAATTCCCTTAAAGACTTAGTTAATAACATGACTCGAGAACACCTGGTTGCCACAGACATTCCCAGTCACTGCCTTTCCATTCTTATCACTAATGCCCTAATTTGCACTGCCATCACTTCACGCTTGGGCTATTGTAAAGGTATTTTGATTCCTCAAGGCCTTTAGGTAATTCACCTCCTCTTATTCCATTTACTTATTACTTACTTCTTTTCTTTTCCCCTTCGCTTTCTGCCACATTTTCTTCACACATACTGACACTCCAGACCTGGTTAACAACATCCTGTGTGTCCTTCCATACTTTTCACCATGAATATAATTCATATTAAAATGCAATTATACACACAAAGGAATTTACTTGCGTTAGTTTTAAAAATGAGAATATCTTATATTGTTTTTGCATCTTAACATTCTCATCCAAAAATACCACACTCTTTTTAATGGCTGTACAATTACCCACAATATGGGTGTACCATAAATTATTTAACCATTCTCCTCTTAATGAACATTGTTTCCATTTTTTTTACCACTATGTACAATTCTACAATGCATGCACTTATATAGTTAATGTTTATTTATTTATTTAAAAAATATTATGGAACAAATTGCCATGGGATTGAAAATTCTGAACCAGTGGTGTATGCATATTTTAATTTAATAGATGCACAGTGACTGTAACAATTTTTATGTCTACCAGCCATGTATGAGAGCATCATGTTTCCTAAATTCCTGCCAGCATAAAATGTTATCACATTTTTCCTTTAGAAACCTAATAGTTATAAAGCAATACTTCCTTGCTTTTTAATTTTTCTTACCCTATCTGATGAGTTTGAACATATTTTCATGTAGTTGTTAAATTTGCAGGTCATGAATTACTTATTTCTCTTTGGACACTGAATTGAATGGTCTGGCTATTACCTAGCTTTTTCTATAACAGAGATAATTTTACTTCTTCCTTCCCAATTTGAATGCCATTTTTTTTTCATTGCCTGATTGCTCCGGCCAGGACTTCCAGTGTATATGTTAAATAGAAGTGGTGAAACTAGGCATCTTTGACTTATTCCTGATCTTTAATAAGGAAAAGTTTTCAATCTTTCACCATTGTGTATGATGTTTGAGATTTGGTTGTAAAGTTATGCTGAATTCAGAAAAATGAATTTGAGAGCTCTGTATCTTTAACAACCTGAAAGGCATTATTTAAAAAGGAGCAGACTCCAACTGTGAAATGATTGGGTCCTGATTACTTTTTCATTGGTAGATACATAATCACATCTCTCTCTTATGGTAATTGGTATATGTATGCTTTGGGCTTCATTTTTGGTTAATTTTGATGTTGACATTGAGTAGGAAAGTGTCTATTTCCTCTAGTGTTTCTATTTATTTCCATATAGTTGCATACATTCCTTATAATTAATTTGATCATATTTTATATTGGTTTGTCTCCTATCTCATTCTAAATATTATGCAGTTTAATATTTTTATACTCTATCTCATTTGATGATTATGTAGATATTAAAATGTATTTATATTTTTTATAATATTTATATTTTTATTTCAGCTTAAATATTGATAAATTTCCACTTCATACTTTTTTTGGTTTAATTTCTTAAGATGAATTCAATTTTTTTAAAAAAATGTTTGCTTCTCTTTATAATTAAACCATTTATAGATATGAAACTCTTCAGAGTATAGCTTTTCTAGTGTGTCATACAGACTATGGTTTAAAAAGTTCTTCTTTGTATTGTTTTCTACATAGTTCATATTATCAGTATTGATTTCCATATGATCCAAGGTTTGTCCAGAAATGTTAATTTCTAGGTAGTTAAGATTTGGTGGGGGAAATCACCTTGCAGCTAAATTGATTGGTTTAAGCTAAGCTAAATTGATTGGTTTAAGATTATGTAAAATGTTGGTGAAATCTCCCATAGTAAATTTGTTAAGGTTTTTCTTGGAAGCAAGTACATGATTAGTATGTTTTAAGAGTATTTTTTAAAGTGCAGTTTTATATTCACAGTAAAATTAAGAGAAAAGTAAAGAGATTTCCCATATATGAAAATCTCCCTTTCCTTCCCTTACCCATTCATAGCCTCTGTATTATCAACATGTCCAACCTGAATGGAACATGTGTTACAATTAATGAACCTACATTGTGACACAGCATAATCACCCAAAGTCCACAGTTTATATTAAGGGTCACTCCTGGTGAACAAATACATCATGGCATGTACGATACAGAGTGTATTCCCTGACTTAAAAATGTTCTGTGCTCTACCTATTCATTCCTCTCCCCCGCACACACCTTGGGAATTACTGATCTTTTTATTGCTTCACATTCTTATCAGCATTTGGTGTAGTCATTATGTTGGATTTTGGCCATTCTGATAGGTGTGTAATGCTATCTCATTATTTACATTTGAATTTCTTCCATGACATATGATGTGGAACATCTTTTCATGTGTTTATTTGCCATAACACATGAATTATATTTTGCTGAGGTGTCTGTTAAGGACTTAGACCCAATTTTTAATTATTTGTTTTCTTACTGTTGAGTTTTATAAGTTCTTTGCATATTGTGGTTAAATGTTCTTTATCAGATGCATCTTCTGCAAATATTTTTTCCCAGTTTGTGAGTTCTTTTCTAATACTCTTGACATTACCTTTCACAAGAGTTTTAAATTTTAATGAAATCTAACTTTTACTTCTTTCATGGAGTGTGCCTTTGGTGTTGTATGTACTAATCCATTGACATAACCAAGGTTATTTAGTTTTTCTCCTATGCTATTTTCTAGCAATTTTATAGTTTTGTATGTTAATACATTTAGGTTTATGATCCATTATGAGTTAATTTTTGAGAAAAGTGTAAAGTGTGTGTCAAGATTCATTTTTTTAAATTTTTCTTTTTGCATGTAGAGGACCAGTTGTTCCAGCCCAATTGTTGAAAAGACTATCTTTGTTCCATTTTATTACCTTTGCTCCTTTGTTAGTGATCAACTGACTATATTTATATGGGTCTATTTCTGGGCTCTCTAATCTCTTTCATTGCTGTATGTGTATAGTTTTTCAAATAACACACTTTTTCCAACTTTATTGAGGGATAATAGACAAATATAATTGTATATATTCAAAATGTATAATGTGATTATTTGATACACATATATATTGTGCAATGATTACCAAGATCAACATAATTAACATATCCATTACCTCACACAATAAGACACTGACTTGATCACTGTAGCTATACAGCGAGTCTTGAATTTGGGTAGTGTCAGACCTCCAACTTTGTTCTTTTCCTTCAATATTATGTTGGCTATTTTGGGTCTTTTGCCTCTCCACATAAGCTTTACAATCAGTTTCTTAAATCCACAAAATAACTCTTGGGATTTTGATTGTCATTACTTTGAATATATAGATGAAGTAGGAAAGAACTGACATCATGACAATATTGAGTCTTCCTATCCATGAATAATGAATATCTCTCCATTTATTTAGTTAAACTTTGATTTGTTCACCAGAGTTCTATAGTTTTCCTCATATGGATCTTGCACCTATTTTGTAAAATTAAACCAAAGTATTTCAATCTTGGGGGTGATAAAGAAAATTGAATTGTGTTTTTTATTCCAATGCCACTTTTTCATTACTGACACATAGGAAAATGATTAATTTTTGTGCATTAACATTATATACTGCAAATTTTCTATACTTGTTTATTACTTCCAGGAGGTGTTTTGTTGTTGTTGTTGATTCTTTTGGATTTTCTACATGTACAATCATGTTATCTACAAACTATTTTATTTCTTCCCTCCCAATTTGTATACCTTTTATTTCCTTTTCCTTTCATATTGCAATATCTAGGATTTTCAGTACTATGTTGAAAAGCAGTGCTGAGAGGGGATATTTTTGCCTTGCTCCTGATTTTAGTGAGAAAACTTCAAATTTCTCACCATTAAATATAATGTTAGCTACAGTTTTTTGTCAGTATTCTTAATCAAGTTGAGGAACTCCCCCTCTATTCCCAGTTTACTGAAAAATTTTAGTGTGCATAGATACTGAATTTTGTCAACTTTTCTACATTTATTGATATGATCATGTGAGTTTTTTTAACTGTTGATGTCATGAGTACACTAATTGATTTTCAAATGTTGGATTAGTTTTGCCTACCTGGGAGAACACATTTGGGCTTAATGCTTTCAGTTTGGGAAAATTATTAACAATTGATTAAATTTCTTTAATATATATTGGCCTTATAAAATTTCTATTTCTTCTCATGTGAGTTTTGGAAAGTTGTATTGTTCATGGAAATGGTTCATTTCATCCACATAATCAAATTTGTGGGCATAGAGTTGCTCATAGTATTCCATTATAACCCTTTTAATGTCCATGGGATGTATAGTGATGCCCCTTCTTTTATTACTGTTAATAGTGATATGTGCCTCCTCTCTTTTATTTTTATTTTTGTTACCCTGACTAGATGCTTATTGATTCTATTCATCTTTCAAAGAACCAGCTCTGGGTTTCACTGATTTTTTTTCAAATTTCTTTAGTTTCTATTCTAAATTTGATTATTTTTTTCTACACACATTGGGTTTAATTTGCTCTTCTTTTTCTAGTTTCCTAATTATTGATTTTAGATTGTTGATTTTAGATTTTTTGTCTCTTCTAATATATGCCTATGATGCTATAAATTTCCCTCTTGGCACTGATTCTGCTGCATCTCACAAATTTTGATAAATAGTTTTAATTTTCATTTAGTTCAAAAATTTTTTTTACTCTCTTGAGACTTTTTTCTTTGATTTATGTGATTTTTAGAAATTTCTTGTTTAATCTCCATGTATTTTAGGAGTTTTTCAATCATCTTTCTCTTATTGATTTTCATTCCACTGTTGTCTGAAAGCAGACGTTGAGTGATTTACATTTTTTTAAACTTTTCTTAAGTTTTAAGTTTTAAAGTCTTTTAAAAATCTTTTAAAGTCTTTTAAAGTTTTAAGTCTTAAGTTTTGTTAAGGTATGGTTCATGTCCCAGAATGTGGTATATCTTGGTTAATGCTTCACGTGAGCTTGAGAACAATGTGTATACTGCTGTTGCTGGATGAGGTAGCTAGATGTCCATTATATCCAGGTGACTAATGATGTTGCTGAGTTCAACTTTGTCTTTACTGATTTTCTATCTGCTGGATATATCCATTTCTGATAGAGGAGTGTTGAAGTCCCCAAATATGATAGGAGGTTCAACTATTTCTCCTTGAAATTCTATGACTTTTTGCCTTGAGTAGTTTGACATTCTGTTATTAGGCTTACACACAAAAAGAATTGTTATGTCTTCATGGAGAACTGCCCTTTAATAATGAAGTATTGACCTTCTTTATTGTTTTGATGTCTGTTTTCATTGAAATTAATATAGCTATTTCTGCTTTTTTTTTTTCTTTTTTTTTGGTGGTACGCGTGCCTCTCACTGTCGTGGCCTCTCCCGTTGCAGAGCACAGGCTCCAGACATGCAGGTTCAGCAGCCATGGCTCACGGGCCTAGCCACTCCATGACATGTGGGATCTTCCTGGACTGGGGCACAAACCCATGTTCCCTGCATCGGCAGGTGAACTCTCAACCACTGTGCCACCAGGGAAGCCCGCTATTTCTGCATTCTTTTGATTAGTGTTAGCATGGTATATTTTTCTCCATCTATTTATTTTAATCTACACATATTTCTATATGTAAAGTAGGTCTTTTGTATTTAGCATGTAGCTATTGTGTTTTGCTTCATCTTGACAATTTATCTTTTATTGCTGCTTTTATTAATGTTCAAAGTGATGATTGATATAATTGGATTAATATCTACCATATTTGTTACTGTTTTCTATTTGTTATCCTCATTCTTTGTTTCTGTTTTTGTCTTTCACTTTTTTCTGCTTTTTGTTTTTTTATTTTATTTATTTTATTTTTTTAACATCTTTATTGGAATATAATTTCTTTACAGTGGTGTGTTAGTTTCTGCTTTATAACAAAGTGAATCAGTTATACATATACATATGTTCCCATATCTCTTCCCTCTTGAGTCTCCCTCTCTCCAACCCTACCTATGCCACCCCTATAGGTGGTCACAAAACACCGAGCTGATCTCCTGGTGCTATGCGGCTGCTTCCCACTATCTATTTTACATTTGGTAGTGTATATATGTCCATGCCACTCTCTCACTTTGTCACAGATCACCATTCCCCCTCCTCATATCCTCAAGTCCATTCTCTAGTAGGTCTGTGTCTTTATTCCCATCTTGCCCCTAGGTACTTCATGACCTTTTTTCTTATATTCCATATATATGTGTTAGCATGCAGTATTTGTTTTTCTCTTTCTGACTTACTTCACTCTGTAGGACAGACTCTAGGTCCATCCACCTCACTAAAAATAACTCAATTTTGTTTCCTTTCATGGCTGGGTAATATTCCACTCTATATATGTACCACATCTTCTTTATCCATTCATCTGTTGATGGACACCTAGGTTCCTTCCATGTCTAGCTATTGTAAATAGAGCTGCAATGAATATATTGGTACATGACTCTTTTTCAATTATGGTTTTCTCAGGGTATATGTGCAGTAGTGGGATAGGTGGGTCATATGGGAGTTCTATTTTTAGCTTTCTAAGGAACTTCCATAGTGTTCTCCATAGTGGCTGTATCAATTTACATTCCCACCAACAGTGCAAGAGGGTTCCCTTTTCTCCATACCCTCTCCAGCATTCATTGTTTGTAGATTTTTTGATGATGGCCATTCTGACAAGTGTGAGATGATATATCATTGTAGTTTTCATTTGTATTTCTCTAATGATTAATTATGTTGAGCATTCTTTCATGTGTTTCTTGGAAATCTGTATATCTTCTTGGGAGAAATGTCTATTTAAGTCTTCTGCCCATTTCTGGATTGGGTTGTTTGTTTATTTGATATTGAGCTACATGAGCTGCTTGCAAATTTTGGAAATTAATCCTTTGTCAGTTGCTTCATTAGCAAATATTTTCTCCCATTCTGAAGATTGTCTTTTCATCTTGTTTATGGTTTCCTTTGCTGTGCAAAAGCTTTGAAGTTTCATTAGGTCCCATTGGTTTATTTTTGTTTTTATTTCCATTTCTCTAGGAGGTGGGCCAAAAAGTATCTTGCTGTGATTTATATCATAGAGTGTTCAGCCTCTGGTTTCCTCTAAGAGTTTCATAGCATCTGGCCTTACATTTAGTTCTTTAATCCATTTTGAGTTTATTTTGGTGTATGGTGTTAGGGAGTGTTCTAATTTCATACATTTTCATGTACCTGTCTTGTTTTCCCAGCACCACTTATTGGAGAGGCTGTCTTTTTCCACTGTATATTGTTGACTCCTTTATCAAAGATAAGGTGACCATATATGCATGGGTTTATCTCTGGGCTTTCTATCCTGTTCCACTGGTCTATCTTTCTGTTTTTGTGCCAGTACCATACTGTCTTGATTACAGTAGCTTTGTAGTATAGTCTGAAGTCAGGGAGCCTTATTCCTCCAGCTCCGTTTTTCTTTCTCAACATTACTTTGGCTATTCGGGTTCTTTTGTGTTTTCATACAAATTGTGAAATTTTTTGTTCTAGTTCAGTGAAAAATGCCAGTGGTAGTTTGATAGGGATTGCACTGAATCTGTAGATTGCTATGGGTAGTATAGTCATTTTCACAATGTTGATTCTTCCAATCCAGCAACATGGTATATCTCTCCATCTATGTATCATATTTAATTTCTTTCGTCAGTGTCTTATAACTTTCTGCATATAGCTCTTTTGTCTCCTTAGGTAGGTTTCTTCCTTGGTATTTTATTCTTTCTGTTGCAATGGTAAATGGGAGTGTGTTCTTAAATTCTCCTTCAGGATTTTCATCATTAGTGTAAAGGAATGCTAGAAATTTCTGTGCATTTTTTTGTATACTGCTACTTTACCAAATTCATTGATTAGCTCCAGTAGTTTTCTGGTAGCATTTTTAGGATTCTCTATTTTAGTATCATGTCATCTACAAACAGTGACAGCTTTACGTCTTTTTTTCCAATTTGGATTCCTTTTTTTTTCTTTTTCTTCTCTGATTGCCATGGTTAAAACTTCCAAAACTATGTTGAATAATTGTGGTGAGAGTGGGCAACCTTGTCTTGTTCCTGATCTTAGTGGAAGTAATTTCTGTTACTCACCATTGAGGACGATGTCAGCTGTGGGTTTGTCATATATGGTGTTTATTATGTTGAGGAAATTTCCTTCAATGCCTAGTGTCTGTAGCACTTTTATTATGAATGGGTGTAGAGTTTTGTCAAATGCTTTCTCTGCATCTATTGTGATGATCATATGTTTTTTCTCCTTCAATTTGTTAATATGGTGTATCACATTGATTGATATCCTTGCATTCCTGGGATGAACCCCACTTGATCATGGTGTATGATCGTTTTAATGTGCTGTTAGTTTCTGTTTGCTAGTATTTTGTTGAGGATATTTGCATCTATGTTCATCAGTGATATTGGCCTGTAGTTTTCTTTCTTTGTGACATCTTTGTCTGGTTTTGGTATCAGGGTGATGGTGGCCTCCAAGAATGATTTTGGGAGTGATCCTCCCTGTGCTATATTCTGGAAGAGTTTGAGAAGTATAGGTGTTAGCTCTTCTCGAAATCTTTCATAGAATTCACCTGTGAAGCCTTCTCGTCCTGGTCTTTTGTTTTCTGGAAGAATTTAATCACAGTTTAAATTTCAGTGCTTGTGATTGGTCTGTTCATATTTTCTATTTCTTCCTGGTTCAAACTTGGAAGGTTGTGCATTTCTAAGAATTTGTCCATTTCTTCCAGGTTGTCCATTTTATTGGCATAGAGTTCCTTGTAGTAGTCTCTCATGATCCTTTGTATTTCTGCAGTGTCAGCTGTTACTTCTCCCTTTTCATTTCTAATTCTATTGATTTCAGTCTTCTCCCTTTTTTTCTTGATGAGTCTGGCTAATTGTTTATCAATTTTGTTTATCTTCTCAAAGAATCAGGTTTTAGTTTTATTGATCTTTGCTATCATTTCCTTCATTTCCTTTTCATTTATTTCTGATCTGATCTTTATGATTTCTTTCCTTTTGGTAACTTTGGGGTTTTCCTGTTCTCCTTTCTCTAATTGCTTTAGGTGTAAGGTTAGGTTGTTTATTTGAGATGTTTCTCATTTCTTAAAGTAAGATTGTATTGCTATAAACTTCCCTCTTATAACTGCTTTTGCTGCATCTGATAGCTTTTGGGTCATTGTGTTTTCATTGTTATTTGTTTCTGGGTATTTTTTGATTTCCTCTTTGATTTCTTCAGTGATCTCTTGGTTAGTAAGTAGTGTATTGTTTAGCCTCCATGTGTTTGAATTTTTTACAGATTTTTTCCTGTAATTGATATCTAGTCTTATAGCATTGTGATCAGAAAAGATACTTGATATGATTTCAATTTTCTTAAATTTACCAAGGCTTGATTTGTGAACCAAGATATGATCTATCCTGTAGGATGTTCCATTAGCACTTGAGAAAAAAGTGTATTCTGTTTTTTTTTTTTTTAGATGGAATGTCCTATAAATATCAATTAAATCCATCTTGTTTAATGTATCATTTAAAGCTTGTGTTTCCTTATTTATTTTCATTTTGATGACCTGTCCATTGGTGAAAGTGTGGTGTTAAAGTCCCCTACTATGATTGTGTTACTGTCGATTTCCCCTCTTATGGCTGTGAGCATTTGCTCCTATGTTGGATGCATAAGTATTTACAACTGTTATATCTTCTTCTTAGATTGATCCCTTGATCATTACGTAGTGCCCTTCTTTGTCTCTTGTAATAGTCTTTATTTTAAAGTCTATTTTGTCTGGTGCGAGAATTGCTACTACAGCTTTCTCTTTATTTCCTTTTGCATGGAATATCTTTTTCCATTCCCTCACTTTCAGTCTGTATGTGTCCCTAGGTTTGAAGTGAGTCTCTTGTAGACAGCATATATACAGGTTTTGTTATTGTATCCATTCAGCCAGTCTATGTCTTTTGGTTTGAGCATTGAATCCATTTACATTTAAGGTAATTATCGATATGTATGTTCCTATTTCCATTTTTTTAATTCTTTTGGGTTTGTTATTGTAGGTCTTTTCTTTCTCTTGTCGTTTCTGCCTAGAGAAGTTCTTTTAGCACTTGTTGTAAAGCTGGCTTGGTGGTGCTGAATTTGCTTAGCTTTTGCTTGCCTGTAAAGTTTTTATTTTCTCCATCAAATCTCAATGAGATCCTTGCTGGGCAGAGTAACCTTGGTTGTAGGTTTTTCTCCTTCATCACTTTAAACATGTCCTGCCACTCCCTTCTGACTTGCAGAGTTTCTGCTCAAATATCAACTGTTAACCTTATGGGGATTTCCTTCTATGTTATTTGTTGTTTTTCCCTTGCTGCTTTTAATATGCTTTCTTTGTATTTAATTTTTGACAGTTTGATTAATATGTGTCTTGGCGTATTTCTCCTTGTATTTATCCTGTATGGGACTCTCTGTGCTTCTTGGACTTGATTAACTATTTCCTTTCCCATATTAGGGAAGTTTTCAACTATAATCTCTTCAAATATTTTCTCAGTCCCTTTCTTTTTCTCTTCTTCTGGGACCCCTATAATTCGAATGTTGGTGCTTTTAATTTTGTCCCAGATGTCTCTGAGACTGTCCTCAATTCTTTTCATTCTTTTTTCTTTATTCTGCTCTGCAGTAGTTACTTCTACTGTTTTATCTTCCAGGTCACTTATCCTTTCTTCTGCCTCAGTTATTCTGCTATTGATCCCTTCTAGAGAATTTTTAATTTCATTTATTGTGTTGTTCATCACTGTTTGTTTGCTCTTTAGTTCTTCTAGGTCCTTGTTAAAAGTTTCTTGTGTTTTCTCTATTCTGTTTTGAAGATTTTGGATCATCTTTACTATCATTATTCTGAATTGTTTTTCAGGTAGACTGCCTATTTCCTCTTCATTTGTTAGGTCTGGTGGTTTTCTGCCTTGCTCCTTCATCTGCTGTGTGATTTTTTGTCTTCTCATTTTGCTTAACTTACTGTTTTTCAGGTCTCCTTTTCACAGGCTGCTGGTTCATAGTTCCCGTTGTTTATGGTGTCTGTCCCCAGTGGCTAAGATTTGTTCAGTGGGTTGTGTAGGCTTCCTGGTGGAGGGGACTAATGCCTGTGTTCTGGTGGATGAGTCCAGTTCTTGTCTTTCTGGTGGGCAGGTCCACGTCTGGTGGTGTGTTTTGGGGTGTCTGTGGCCTTATTATAATTTTAGGCAGCCTTTCTGCTAATGGATGGGTGTATGTTCCTGTCTTGCTAGTTGCTTGGCATAGGGTGTCCAGCACTGTAGCTTGCTGGTCGTTGAGTGAAGCTGGGTCTTGGCATTGAGATGGAGGTCTCTGGGAGATTTTCGCCATTTGATATTACGTGGAGCTGGGAGGTCTCTTGTGGACCAGTGTCCTCAGCTTGGCCCTCTCCCCTCAGAGTCACAGCCCTGATGCCTGGCTGGAGTATCAAGAGCAGTCTTTCATCCACACAACTCAGAATAAAAGGAAGAAAAAATAGAAAGAAAGAAAGAAAGAAGGAAGAAGGAAAGAAAGAAAGAAAGAAAGAAGACAAAGTAAGTAAAATAAAATAAAGTTATTAAAATAATTATTAAGAAAAATATTTTTAAAGTAATAAAAAAAAAAATCAAAAAATGGACAGACAGAACCCTATGACAATGGTAAAAGAAAGCTATACAGATAAAATCACACACAGAAGCATATACATACACACTCACAAAAAGAGAAAAAGGGATAAAAAATATATATCTTTGCTCCCAAAGTCCACCTCCTCAATTTGGGATGAATCGTTGTCTATTCAGTTATTCCACAGATGCAGGGTACATCAAGTTGATTGTGGAGATTTAATCCTCTGCTCCTGAGGCTACTGGGAGAAATTTCCCTTTCTCTTTTTTCGCACAACTCCTGGGTTTCAGCTTTGGATTTGGATCTGCGTCTGCATGTAGATCGCCTGAGGGCGTCTTTTCTTCGCTCAGACAGGACGGGGTTAAAGGAGCACCTGATTCAGGGACTCTGGCTCACTCAGGCCAGGGGGAGGAAGGGGTACAGATGTGGGGTGAGCCTGCAGCAGCAGAGGCCAGGGTGACGTTGCACCAGCGTGAGGCACCCCCTGCGTTCTCCTGGGGAAGTTGTCCCTGGATCACGGGACCCTGGCACTGGCGGGCTGCACAGGCTCCCGTGAGAGGAGGTGTGGATAGTAACCTGTGCTTGCACACAGGCTTCTTGGTGGCTGCAAGAGCAGCCTTAGCATCCCATGCCCGTCTCTGGGTTCTGCGCTGATAGCCGTGGCTCACACCCGTCTCTGGAGCTCTTTTAAGCAGCCTTGTTAATCTCCTCTCCTCGCGCACCAGGAACAAAAGAGGCAAGAAAAAGTCTCTTGCTTCTTTGGCAGGTCCAGACTTGTTCCCGGACTCCCACCCGGCTAGCCGTGGCGCACTAGCCCCTTCAGGCTGTGATCACGCCGCCAACACCAGTGCACTCTCTGGGATCTGACTGAAGCCCAAGCCTCATTTCCCAGACTGCACCCATCCCAGCGGGTGAGCAGACAAGCCTCTTGGGCTGGTGAGTGCTGGTCGGCACCAATCCTCTGTGCGGGAAGCTCTCCGCTTTGCCCTCCGCACCCCTGTGGCTGCGCTCTCCTCTGTGGCTCCGAAGCTCCCCTCTCCGCCACCCACAGTCTCCACCCACGAAGGGGCTTCCTAGTGAGTGGAAACATTTCCTCCTTCACCGCTCCCTCCCACTGGTGCAGGTCCCATCCCTATTCTTTTGTCTCTGTTTTTTCTTTTTTCTTTTGCCCTACCCAGGTACATGGGGAGTTTCTTGACTTTTGGGACGTCTGAGGTCTTCTGCCAGCGTTCAGTTGGTGTTCTGTAGGAGCTGTTACACATTTAGATGTATTTCTGATGATTTTTGGAGAGGAAGGTGATCTCCATGTCTTACTTTTCTGCCATCTTGAAGCTCCTCCCCTGTGCTTTTAATTAAGCCTTTTATATGATTCCATTTTCTTTCCTTTCTTAGCATTTAAATTATATTTCTTTTAACAATGTTTTAGTGGTTGCCCTAAAGTCTGAAGTATATATTTATAACTAATACAAGTCCACCTTCAAATAACACTATATGCTTCACACATAGAGTGAACACCTTATAATGCAAAATAATCGTAATTCCTTCCCCTTTGACACAACTTGTATCATATCATTGCTGTCATATATTTCACTTACATATAATCATGTAAATATGAAATGGACTACATTGTTTTTATCATTTTGAACAACTTTTATCTGTTAGATCAATCAAGAATGAGAAAAAAATTAAGATTTTTTTATTTTTACTTGCTTTGTAATTTTCTGCCTTTCTTTATGTAGATCAAAGTTTCTGATCCATATTATTTTCCTTTTCTCTAAAGAACTTCTGTTAACATTTCTTGTATGGCAACAAATTCTCTCAAATTCTGTTTGAGAAAGTCTTAATTTCTCCTTCACCTTTGAAGGATAAATTTTCCTTAAAATTGTATCCTTTGAGGGATAATTTCCCAGGGTAAAATTTTCTAAGTTGGTGGTTTTATTCTCTCAACACTAAATATTTTACTCCATTCTCTTTTAGCTTACATAGTTTTTGAGACGTTTTATGTAAATCATACCTTTGTTCCTCTGTAGGTAAGATTTTTTTCCCTCCAGCTTCTTTTAAAACTTTTTCTTTATCTTGGTTTTCTGTAGTCAGAAAATAATATACCTAGGTATAATTTGTGGCCGGGGGAGGGGGTGTTATGGTCATTTGTCCTGTTCGATGTTTGCTGATCTTCCTGGATCTGCTGTTTGGCGTCTGACATGAATTTGAGAAAAATCTCAGTCATTGTTTTTTTTTCAAATATTTCTTCTGTTCCTCTCTTTCTTCTCCTTCTAGTATTTTCATTACACATATGTTACACCTTTTGGAGTTGGCACACTGTCATTAAATATATTATTTTTTGTCTTTGTTCTCTTTGCCTTTCAGTTTTAGTGGTTTCTATTGAGATATCATTTAGCTCAGTTTCTTTCCTCACCTGGGTCCAGTCTATGAATAAACCCATCAAAGGTATGCTTCATTTCTATTTTGATGTTTTTGATCTCTAGCATTTCTTTTTGGTTCTTATTTATCATTTCTATCTCCCTGCTTACATTGCCTGTTTGTTCTTGCATGCTGTCTACTTTAGCCATTAGAGCCCATAGCATATTAATCACTGTTCTAAATTTGCATTCTGATAATTCCAACATCTCTGCCATGTCTGGATTTGAGGTTTGTTGTCTCTTCACATTCTGTCTTTACCCTTTTGGTATACCTTGTAATTTTTTTCTCTGGGTAGCCAGACATGATGTACTGTGTAAAATAAACTGTTGTAAGTAGGCCTTTAGAAATGTGGTGGTGAGGTATAGGGGGAGGGGAAGTTTTCAATAGCCTTATGATTGTCAGACTTTCAGTGAAATTTTGCCTCTGGACTGTGAACTTCACATGTGTTTTCCCTTTTTATCACCCCTCTTAGGTGGGACAGGATGGGTAGGGTGAGATGGAGGTAGGTATTTTCCTTCTCACAAATGGGTGACTATAGCTGACTAGAGTTGGGTATTTTCCTTTCTTCTAGTCAATCAGAATGTGATAATATCCCAGCAGTTTAAACTCTGGTTACCTAGTTTACTCTGTGGGCAGGTCTTCTCAAGAGAAACTGAGTTACCCTGTCATAATTTAAAATACTTACTTTTCCTCCACATATTGGAAGGATGAGGTGGTTTTTTTTTTCTCTGATACTTATGGGGAGCACCTAATAGTAATTTGGAAGTAAACTCACAAAATTATGTGTGTCCCCTTTTGGCTGGGTCCTGAAGTATTTTACTCTCAGAGTTGTACGCATTGAGCCTCCAGGAATTCATCAATTATAGGCAAGTTTTCATACCCTGACATTGATTCCTGTGGTAGTTTCTGCTCCGAATCTGTGCTCTGGTAAGACATGATTCCCTGTATTCACCTGACTCTCCAATCTTGGGTGCAGTGGTCTGCCACGTGTCCTCAACTCTCTTATGGATATGAGAAGAGTTGAATTTTTACTCTGCTCAGCTTTTTACCTGTTTTACGGACAGAGTTTCTACTTCCAAAATCCTTATATGTGGAACCAGAAACCAGAAGCAGCAGTATTCTAATTTCTATTTTTTTTTTTTTAATATTCAGGACTCTGTTGATTGAATAAAATGTTCTGTATTCTTACTATGTTTTTCTTTCAGAAACATATGTTATGTTTTGAAAGAGACATATGGAAATATTCTATTAATATTATATATATTAAATTAAGTGTTCTTTGCAATTCTAATAGTAATATATCAGATACTTTAGTGCATACAAGTTAATGATTTCTTCATACATTATGCCTTTTACACAGTATATTTATACTACTTTTATACAATATTCCTGTCTGTCTTGACAAATAGTTTTATCCTTATATTCCTTTTCTTTTTATATAAATTTATTTATTTTATTATTTATTTATTTAGGCTGTGTTGGGTCTTTTGTTGCTGTGCACGGGCTTTCTCTAGTTGCGGTGAGTGGGGGGTACTCTTCGTTGCAGTGCACAGGCTTCTCATTGTGATGGCTTCTCTTGTTGCGAAGCATGGGCTCTAGGCACATGGGCTTCAGTAGCTGTGGCATATGGGCTCTAGAGCACAGGCTCAGTAGTTGTGGCGTACGGACTTAGCTGCTCCGCAGCATGTGATATCTTCCCAGACCAGAGCTTGAACCTGTGTCCCTTGCATTGGCAGGCAGATTCTTAACCACTGCACTACCAGGGAAGCCCCAATTCCACTTTTTAATGTTATATTGGCCTCCCTGGTTTCTTTATGATTGCATTTACTTTGTGTCTCCCTGCCCAAGCCTTTATTTCTAACTTTCTTTAAATGTGTGTGTGTGTGTGTGTGTGTGTGTGTAATTTTAGTGTCTTTTAAACATCTTTATGCTTTCTATTTGCAGAATAATGTGTCATAATAAGAACCACAAAACCTTAGAGCTTTTTACAACAATAATCGCTTATTTATAACTCACTAATTTTGTGGCAGAATTCAGCTATTCTGACCTATGGTTGGCTGATCTCAGCTGGATTTGTTTATGCATCTGTAGTCAACTGCACATGAGTGGGAGTTCTTCAGATTTTTTCTTTTTTTTTTTTTTTCCTCATGTACCTAGGGGTCTGCTCTGTTGGCTGATCTAGGATTGTCTCTCCTGGAACTACCTGGAGCAACTCAGCTTGTCTTATGTGTTTCATCCTCCAACAGGCTGTCCCAGCATGTTGTCTTGTCTGTAGCTGATATGTGATAGCAATCAAGGGGCAACATGCAACACCTTTTGGGACCTAGCCTCAGATACTGGTACACTGGTATATGTAAATGAAGTTACAGATTTACGCAAGGGGGAAATAAACATGCCTTTTTGGTATGGACATAGAAAAAAGTAAATAACTCAAACGATTTTTACAATCTATAGTAAACATACAGTAGGATTTTGTATCTTACTTAAATATGACGATATATTTCTTTTAATGGGAGCATTCAGCTTGATTTTATATCTAATTTTTATTTTTAAAATTTCTTTTCCTTTTCATTCTTATTATATTATTTTATTGAACATGATAGCATCTGTTATTTGTTTTCCATTTTATAATTTGTAAATTCGACTGTATTTTTCTACTGTATTAGTTTAGTGGTCATAATCAAGCAATTGTCTTGAATAGTATATGAAATTAAAATACTAATTTCCCCATCAAAACTTTCTGTTCCCCAGCGCTTACCTTTGTCATCTCACTTGCATTTTCCCCCATCTTTCTTCTCACCTTTTTCTTTCTTTTTTATATTAACTGATTTAGTTTAGTACTCTCATTACTGACCCCTACAGTTTTCTCTGCAACTTGGCCCTTTGATTTCAAGAATCTGTATTAACACATTTTACACATTAAATTCAGCTTATAGTTATATTTGTTTAACTGTATAGATATCTGGTTGGAAAAGAGTAAGAGAAAACAATAGAGGAACTGCAACAGAAGGACATTTTGAATAAGAAAATGCTTCAAGGCTCACCCCTATTCCTTTTTTCTGCTTTCTGTATCTTGTGGCCTGTTCTGTGATCCATTTTTTTGTTTGTTTGGATAGCACACTTTGGTAAGTATATTTTTCTCAGTAGTTAATATATATTCTTATATACTGCATTTCTACTTATAATTTCATGATAGTTGAAAGGTATCATTATTTTCAGCTTGACAGTTATTCTCTCCATAGTTTATAGATGTCATCCCCACCATCTTCAGGCCTAAGAGTTGCAGATGGAACTTCTATGCTGATCTAATTATTTTTCTTGAACAAGTAATTTTCATTTTATTTTGAAAGCTTGTGAGTTTTTTTCTTGGTTTTGGGGTTTGAGAACTTTACTACTAAATGCCTAAGAGTGTGTTTTCTCATCAAAACCTATGCAGTTTGTTAAGATTATTCAGTCTGAAGTTGAGTACTTTCTTTAGAGTAATATTTTTTTCATTGCTTCCCTTTTTAAATTGATCTTCCAAAACACTAAGGATCTTAATGATGGTCATTTCTTTCAATTTCTTATTAACATTTTTAACTTGAAAATACTTTTTTAAGTTCCACAAAGATTTTTTTTCCTTATGTGTACTAGACTTAAATCTCTTAAATACTAGTATCACTTTTGTTATTTAGGTTTACATTTGCCTCTTTTAGTAGGTCTCCTTTTTATGGAACAGTCTTAATTTTTACTTGTTCTTCCTCTCTCTAGCTTATGACCCTTTTTTTTTGAGTTCTTATTTTTATCATTGGTTCATTGATGTCTGATCTAGCTGTTAGGGAACACTAAGTAAAATCTCTGTCAAGGTTGGGGGAACCAAGATGACCTACACTATTGTATACTGGGATATGATAGCAGACTGGTCATTTGCCCCCTCTTCAGACACCAGGAAGAATCTTCTGGTCTTCTTTTAGATTAAAAGACTGAGATCATCTATTCTGACTGTCCTTGATTCCCTGGACAGTGAAGAGAACAGTTAAGATGTCCTATATCAGCATTTCTTTGGAAAATCCAATGGTGTCCATTGGTCAAAGTCTCACCAAAATTTACCTCAAGAAGATCCTTGCCACTGGGTTCCCTTTAATTAGCTTCCAAAGATTTCAGAGCAGAGAAAACCAGAAATTATTTTCTCTATTGTACTCTTTATGACCCAGCTACCTGTCTGTTCCAGTGACTGCTTGGTTTACAAGAGGGAAATAGCTTGTAGTTGAAATAGGAGAGGGAGAATAAAGAAGCTTTCAGATGTCTTCTTAGAATCTCCATCACTGGAGCCAGCCACCTGTCATAATAACTCCAAAAACTCTTCATGCCCCATGGTACAAATGCAATTAGAATTTGAGGAAAACCCTGAAAATTCATTTATTTTAGTGTTTCTGCCTTCTTGGCTTCAAATTTTGGTTCCCTCCTTTTGGGATCTATTGTCCTTAGGTGTAAGTCTATAATATATCCCTCAAAGGATTGTTATAATAATTAATTAATGCAAGAAAAATTCTCACATCAGTACCTGTCATAAAATATGTGCTCAAAGTGTTATTATCATTATTATTCTATTTACCCAGAATATGAATGTATTTATTACACACTTGAAAGGCATTGAATAAGCGCAAATATTGAACAACATTATTTCTGTGTTTTCTGTACAAGCATATATATATATATATATATATTATATTGATATATACACAAAATAAAAATTGTTGAAAGTGCAGCAATGCATGGAGTTGGCATGCATGGCATGCATGGAGTTGGAATATCTTATATTCCAGCAGTTGTCACAATTACATGACTTCAAAGCCATCTTCATAATCACCATAACTGAAAGAAAATGGCTATTGTGTGACTTGCCTATAGAGAGTAATATGCTATAAAAGTATAATAGTGGAGCTGAAAGTTGTAAAGAGTCATAGATTTTTTGTGAGAAGACACAAGTAAGCATGGTTGGATATCACTGTTGCTTCACACACACACACACACATACACACACACACACACACGCATGCATGCATGTACATACCTCATCAGTAATGCCCAGAATTGTAATGGGTAGGGGATTGGTAGTAAACCATTCCCTTAGGACCATGGCTACATTAGCAGTGAAATCCTGATTTGAATTTGTAAGTACAGCCTTCAAATCTATTAACTTTCATTTCTAATATCAAATTTTTAAAGAAGACAAGAAAAGATCAGCTGAGTGTAAAAAAGGTCAAATGAAGAATTATCTTAAAATGACATTTTTATGATTATAGCCATGTTTAATAACTTCAAATGAAGAATTATCCTCCATTTGATGTTTTTAAGACCAAGGCAGTGTAAAAACATCATTTTAAAATGACATTTTTACAATCAAAGCAATCTGTAAAAATGCCAGGTGAACAACTCAATGAATTAAATGTATCTAAGGATATAAAAATAGGTTAAAATGTCCAGTGGTGCATTTCATTGACATTTGATGTATTTTTTTCATAAAATATTAATCATAAAAATGCAGTACTTAGCATGTTACTATCTTTAATTTTGTTAGTTGTCTTGTCTGTAGAAATGATGAATAAGTCAATGTTCTTCTGCTCTGTCTAATATCAAAATGGAAGATAATTTGATGGAAGATAATTTGACCAGCATCTAAATATTGAAATATGTGGAGTAATTTAAAATTACCTTTTCAAGATAGAATTAAATGTTAAAAAGAAGATATATAGAAATATGCAATTTTGCTATTTAAAATATATTTTATAATTTTTTATATTATTATATATGTGAGAACAAAGAATGAGACAGATATTGTCATATCTTTCTTACACAAATTGTATTTGAAAAATTCCCAGTAGAACTAAAAATTATATACAATCCTCTCTTTCTTTTCTTAAACTTGAGGTTTCGTGGGGATATGCAAATTCAATATGCATTCTGTATGCTTGCTGCCCAATATCAATTTCAAATATCTGTCTATAGTATCAATCTTTAGTAAAACTTTTGGCATTGATTGAAATTTCTATATCTGTGGTAACCACTAGCCTCATGTGGCTACTGTGCACATGAAATATGCCCTATATAACCGAGGAACTGAATTCATATTCAATTTCATTTTAATTCTAAGTTACATTTAAATATCCACATGTGCAGACTTATAGGAACTAATTTTTAGTCTGTCAAGTGATGTTAATTTGGGATACAGTCCAATTCTACACTCAAACTCTCTGATTATGGAGTCTCTAGTAATGTGTGAAGTCAGGGAAAACTTCTACCATATGAAACAGCAAATGTTGTTTGGTTGGTATAGTTTGGTCTAAAAGTAGGACCATTAAAGTAGATTGAACACCTAAACATAAGCTGTCAGGATTAAGTCTGTACAACACAGTGTTTCCCAAAGTGATTTCAATGACATACCCATATATTTTTCATTTAAAAAAACGTTCTACAGGTTTATTTACAGTGTCAAGAAAAAATTTAAATTTATCATAAGTAGCCTTAACCAGATTTTTGATGGGCAAATGTATGCATGTGTATGTGCACACACACACGAGTTCATAACTAGAGCTACCATTTAAGCCTCCTGCATTAGAAATTATTATTACTCGAAAGAGTTCTTTATTTTTTTCAGTATCAATGGCATGTTTCCATTAAAGTTCTTGAAATATTGCCACTAGCAATGTTCACTTACCTAAAATGTTTTACATTTTAGGAAATCTTTCTTCATGTTTTACTGTATTTGAAACTTAGAATAATGAAAAGGGCATATTTTAAAACTTTTTTTTTTCAGATGAAGACATCAAAGTCTGAAGAAATGAAGGCAAAGATACCATGAAGAAAAAGTCACCAATGGATGATGATAATGGTAACAACTGACATATATAAGGCTTTCCAATCTGTAATTATACCTAATACTTATGTTCTTCCAGGAGATTGAGCTCTCTTGTTTACTACTCCTATTTAATAGCTATGAAGCAGACACGTTCCATTCCAAGTCGCTACTGGTTGAGGTTAGAATCCAGGTGTCACAACTCCCTGCCTAGTGGTGATTCTAAGAAGTGGACAAAGACCACGTGCAGATATGCAATATTAGAAAACAGAAAAAGTAGGTTTGGCTGATTGATTGCAAATGAGTTGTAAAGGATTACTATATATCAAATATGACTGAAAGATCGATGCTTTGTTAAGGGGAGAAGATGAGAGGAATGCCAGTGATAATGGGAAATTTAGCATAGGGAAGTAGTTAGAGAGCATATAAGAATCCTGCCTGCCTATGTCATCTTGAATTGTAGTTATGCCCCCTCATCAGTTTTTTTTATTTCTTTTATTTTAATGCCCTACCGAATGCCTAATGACCCTTATTCTATCCACCTTGCGGAGAGGCTGGACAACCATAGAGAAGACTGAGCCATCTTTTGCCTGATACTGACTTTTATTTGCTTTCTCCTCTACCCTTTCTCCGTTATTACCCCTCTTTATTGTTCTCTGACACAGTAGGTCATATACCATTTTTTTGAATTCTTACTTCTCACCAAGCATTGTGTCTCAAGCACTTTGTACTCAATATTTAATTTACTACTTCCAACAAACTTGTGAAAATAAACATTCACATTTTTATAAAATTTATAAAAATAAAAACCTTGCAAAAATAACATTTTATTGCTCAAATTATACAGATGAATAAACTAAGGTAAGGGATATATACTGCCCTTCCTAGAGATAAGTAAATGATGAATTTTGAAATCAGAACATAAATATATATATGACTATTTACAAAGTCCCTGCCCATAAAAATTATTTTCTAAGTGACATGCTAATAAGCTATTGCTCTTTGATTCTCCCATAAGTCCATGTCCTTAAGATTGACTCAGCAGAAAACTATCAGGTTTCTTAAAAACTGTAAATAATTCTTGTAAACTCTGCCAGTGCATTGAGTATATATCAAGACAGGGGTTTTCAAATAGGTTGAATCGAAGGCATTATGTCCACTGCAGAACATTTACTGAAAACAAACAAATATCAGGTAATTGTAACCTACACCTAAGAAAGTGTCCTTCCCTCTCTGGCATTTTTACAAGTGCCAATTAAAATCTGCTCCCCTACTGATGTGCACTCACCAACACAGAAGAGAGCATACCACAGGAAATATTCTCCAGAGAAAATTCTTCTTAAGTTTATATTTGACAGAAAAAAATTGTGTCTATCAAAAAGAGATTTTTCTTAACCTTTGTGATGCAAGAAGCTATAATTTAATGGTCTTCCAAGTTAAGTTGGAAAGAACAGTTAGTGCTGTATGGACATCAGCATTTTAACTGATTATGCAAAGATTTGTAACTTGTGTAATTTATGAAGGAACAAATAACTTTGAAATTTTGGATAAAAATCAATAGGTGCTACCAATTCTCCACATTTATTTCACTGGGTTAATCAATCAGAGCAAGTCTGGGATGTTCTTAGTGCTCAATGATTATCAAAAAAAATTTTTACCATCTTTATTGGAGTATAATTGCTTTACAATGGTATGTTAGTTTCTGCTCTATAACAAAGTGAATCAGCTATACATATATATACATATATACCCATATCTCCTCCATCTTGCATCTCCCTCCCACCCTCCCTATCCCACCCTAATATGTGGTCACAAAGCACTGAGCTGATCTCCCTATACTATGCTGCTGCTTCCCACTAGCTATCTATTTTATATTTGGTAGGATATATAAGTCCATGCCACTATCTCACTTTGTCCCAGCTTATCCTTCCGCCTCCCCATGTCCTCAAGTTCATTCTCTAAGTCTGTGTCTTTATTCCTCTCCTGCCCCTAGGTTCTTCAGGACCAAATTATTTCTTTTATATTTTTTAGATTCCATATATATGTGTTAGCATACAGTATTTGTTTTTCTCTGTATGACACTCTGTATGACAGACTATAGGTCCATCCACCTCACTACATATAACTCAATTTTATGGCTGAGTAATATTCCACTGTATATATGTGCCACATCTTCTTTACCCATTCATCTGCTGATGGACATTTAGGTTGCATCCATGTCCTAGCTATTGTAAATAGTGCTACAGTGAATACTGTGGTACATGACTCTTTTTGAATTATGGTTTGCTCAGGGTATATGCCCAGTAAGGGATTGCTGGGTCATATGGTAGTTCTATTTTTAGTTTTTTAAAGAACGTTCATACTGTTTTCCATAGTGGCTGTATCAATTTACATTCCCACCAACAGTGCAAGAGGGTTCCCTTTTCTCCACACCCTCTCCAGCATTTATTGTTTCTAGACTTTTTGATGATAGCCATTCTGACTGGTGTGAGGTGATACCTCATTGTAATTTTGATTTGCATTTCTCTAATGATTAGTGACGCTGAGCATTCTTTCATGTGTTTGTTGGCAATCTGTATATCTTATTAGGAGAAATGTCTATTTAGGTCTTCTGCCCATTTTTGGATTGGGTTGTTTGTTTTTTTGATATTGAGCTGCATGAGTTGCTTGTATGTTTTGGAGATCAATCCTTTGTCAGTTGCTTCATTTTCAAATATTTTCTCCCATTCTGAGGGCTGTCTTTTCATCTTGTTTATGGTTTCCTTTGCTGTACAAAAGCTTTGAAGTTTCATTAGGTCCCATTTGTTTATTTTTGTTTTTATTTCCATTTCTCTAGGACGTGGGTCAAAAAGGATCTTCCTGTGATTTATGTCATGGAGTGTTCTGTCTATGTTTTCCTCTAAGAGTTTGATAATGTTTGGCCTTACATTTAGGTCTTTGATCCATTTTGATTTCATTCTTTTACATGTAGCTGTCCAGTTTTCCCAGAACCACTTATTGAAGATGCTCTCTTTTCTCCACTGTATATTCTTGCCTTCTTTATCAAAGATAAGGTGACCATATGTGTGTGGGTTTATCTCTGGGCTTTCTATCCTGTTCCATTGATCTATATTTCTGATTTTGTGCCAGTACCATACTGTCTTGATTACTGTAGCTTTGTAGTGTAGTATGAAGTCAGGGAGCCTGATTCCTCCAGCTCTGTTTTTCTTTCTCAAGATTGCTTTGGCTATTCGGTGTCTTTTGTGTTTCCATACAAATTGTAATTTTTTTGGTTCTAATTCTGTGAAAACTGCCATTGGTAGTTTGATTGAGATTGCATGAATCTGTAGATTGCTTTGGGTAGTATAGTCATTTTCACAATACTGATTCTTCCAATCCAAGAACATGGTATATCTCTCCATCTATTTGTATCATCTTTTTTTTTTTCGGTACGCAGGCCTCTCACTGTTGTGGCCTCTCCCGTTGTGGAGCACAGGCTCCAGATGCGCAGGTTCAGTGGCCATGGCTCATGGGCCCAGCCGCTCTGTGGCATGTGGGATCTTCCCTGAGTGGGACATGAACCCGTGTCCCCTGCATTGGCAAGTGGACTCTCAACCACTGTGCCACCGGGGAAGCCTTGTATCGTCTTTAATTTCTTTCATTAGTGTCTTATAATTTTCTGCATACAGGTCTTTTGTTTCCTTAGGTAGGTTTATTCCTAGATATTTTATTCTTTTTGTTGCAATGTTAAATGGGAGTGTTTTCTTAATTTCACTTTCAGATTTTTCATCATTAGTGTGTAGGAATTCAAGAGATTTGAGAGAATTATTGATTTAAGGCACCTAACCAAATTTCTGTCCAAAGAGTCAGTGACCACTAAGCTACTTTTCTTTAGTGGACCTCATGTGGTGAAGAACAAAGACTTTAAATAATCAGTATAGTAAAATCTTATTAGTCAGGAAAGTTAAAAAAAAGAAAAACAAAAGAAAACAGCAGCAACAACCACAATAAAAACAAGATAAATAATAACACAAAACCCTTGGGGGGAATCTATGTTCCAGAATAGGAACATTATATGATCTAAGTACCAATACAAAAATGAATCAAGCCATGTAAATAAACATAAAAGTATGACCAATACACATTAAGAAAATCAAGTAAAAATCTTCCTAAGAAAGCACAGATGTTGAATTTACTCTACAAGGCTTTAAATCAGTTATTATAAATGTGTTTAAGAACTATGTTTAAATATAATACTGGGCTACCCTGTGGCATAGTGGTTAAGAATCCTCCTGCCAATGCAGGGGACATGAGTTCAAGCCCTGGTCTGGGAAGATCCCACATACTGCAGAGTAACTAAGTCCGTGCACCACAAGTACTGAGCCTGTGCTCTAGAACCTGTGAGCCACAGCTCTTGAAGCCCGCACACCACAACGACTGAAGCCCTCTCACCTAAAGCCCATTCTCCACAAAAGGAGAAGCCACTGCAACAAGAAACCCAACACTGCAATGAAGAGTAGACCCCAATTTCTTGAAATAAAGAAAGCCCGTGCACAGCAATGAAGAACCAATGGAGCCAAAAATAAATAAATAAGTAAATTTATATTAAAAATATATAATATTAGAATGATATTTCAGCAAATCTAGAATATCAAGTAAGGATACAGAAATTATATTTTTAAAGAATCTAACACAATTAGTGTATAGGAATGCCAGAGATTTCTGTGCATTAATTTTGTATCCTGCTACTTTACCAAATTCATTGATTAGCTCTAGTAGTTTTCTGCGGGCATCTTTAGGATTCTCTAAGTATAGTATCATGTCATCTGCAAACAGTGACAGCTTTACTTCTTCTTTTCCAATTTGGATTCATTTTATTTCCTTTTCTTCTCTGATTGCTGTGACTAAAACTTCCAAAACTATGTTGAATAAGAGTTGTGAGAGTAGACAACCTTGTCTTGTTCCTGATCGTAGTGGAAATGCTTTCAGTTTTTCACCATTGAGGACGATGTTGGCTGTGGGTTTGTCATATATGGCCTTTATTATGTTGAGGAAAGTTCCCTCTATGCCTAGTTCTGCAGGAATTTTATCAAAATAGGTGTTGAATTTTGTTAAAATTGCAACAAAAAGAATAAAATATCTAGGAATAAACCTACCTAGGGAGACAAAAGACCTCTATGCAGAAAATTATAAGACACTGATGAAAGAAATTAAAGAGGATACAAATAGACGGAGAGATATACCATGTTCTTGGATTGAAAGAATCAACATTGTGAAAATGACTCTACTACCCAAAGCAATCTACAGATTCAGTGCAATCCCTATCAAATTACCACTGGCATTTTTCACAGAACTAGAACAAAATATTTCACAATTTGTATGGAAACACAAAAGAACCCGAATAGCCAAAGCAATCTTGAGAACGAAACACAGAGCTGGAGGAATCAGGCTCCCTGACTTCAGATTATACTACAAAGCTACCATAATCAAGACAGTATGGTACTGGCACAACAACAGAAAGATAGATCAATGGAACAGGATAGAAAGCCCAGAGATAAACCCATGCACATATGGTCACCTTATCTTTGATAAAGGAGGCAGAAATGTACAGTAGAGAAAGGACAGCCTCTTCAATAAGTGGTGCTGGGAAAACTGGACAGGTACATGTCAAAGTATGAGATTACATCACTCCCTAACACCATACACAAAAATAAGCTCAAAATGGATTAAAGACCTAAATGTAAGGCCAGAAACTATCAAACTTAGAGGAAAACAGAGGTAGAACACTCTATGACATAAATCACAGCAAGATCTTTTTTGACCCATGTCCTAGAGAAATGGAAATAAAATCAAAAATAAACAAATGGGACCTAATGAAACTTCAAAGCTTTTGCACAGCAAAGGAAACATAAACAAGATGAAAAGACAACCCTCAGAATGGGAGAAAATATTTGCTTATGAAGCAACTGACAAAGGGCTAATCTCCAAAATTTACAAGCAGCTCATGTAGCTCAGTATCAAAACAACAAAAGACCCAATCTAAAAATGGGCAGACTTAAATAGACATTTCCCCAAAGAAGATATACAGATTGCCAACAAACACATGAAAGAATGTTCAGCATCATTAATCATTAGAGAAATGCAAATCAAAACTACAATGTGGTATCACCTCACACCAGTCAGAATGGCCATCATCAAAAAGTCTAGAAACAATAAATGCTGGAGAGGGTGTGGAGAAAAGGGAGCATCTTGCACTGCTGGTTGGAATGTGAATTGTTACAGCCACTATGGAGAACAGTATGGAGGTTCCTTAAAAAACTACAAATAGAACTACCATATGACTCAGCAATCCCACTACTGGGCACATACCCTGAGAAAATCATAATTCAAAAAGAGTCATGTACCAAAATGTTCATTGCAGCTCTATTTACAATAGCCCGGAGATGGAAACAACCTAAGTGTCCATCATCGGATGAATGGATAAAGAAGATGTGGCACATATATACAGTGGAATATTACTCAGCCATAAAAAGAAATGAAATTGACCTATTTGTAATGATGTGGATAGACCTAGAGTCTGTCATACAGAGTGAAGTAAGTCAGAAAGAGAAAGAGAAATACCATATGCTAACACATATATATGGAATTTAAGAAAAAAAAATGTCATGAAGAACCTAGGGGTAAGACAGGAATAAAGACAGAGACGTACTAGAGAATGGACTTGAGGATATGGGGAGTGGGAAGGGTAAGTTGTGACAAAGCGAGAGAGAGGCATGGACATATATACACTACCAAATGTGAAATAGCTAGAAGGAAGCAGTCGCATAGCACAGGGAGAGCAGCTCGGTGCGTTGTGATCGCCTGGGGGAGTGAGATAGGGAGGGTGGGAGGGAGGGAGATGCAAGAGGGAAGAGATATGGGAACATATGTATAACTGATTCACTTTGTTATGAAGCAGAAACTAACACACCATTGTAAAGCAATTATACTCCAATAAAGATGTTAGAAAAGAAAAATAAAAGCTTAACCAAAAAAAAAAAAAAAAAAAAAAACAACCTAACACAAATTCAGATGTTGAAATGTAACCGCAATGAAAAATTCACTAGACTGTCTAACAGAAGATTTGAGCTAGCAGAAGACAGGATCTTCAAACTTGAAGAAAGGACTCTTGAGATTATCCAACATGAAAAATTCAGAAATATTAACAGATTCTCAGAGATCTGTGGGGCACCATCAGGAATGCCAATGTATGTGTGATATCAATCCTAGAAATAGGGGAGGGAAAGGGGAAGAAAGAATATATGAAGAAATAGTGACCAAATTTCCCATATTTGATGTGAAATGTTAGTACACACATCTAAGAAGCTCAACAAATTACAAGTAGAATAAACACAGAGCTTCGTACCTAGACACATTATAACCAAATCTTTAATAATGGATAGAATAATAATGCAGGAGATCAACAATTAAATAGAAGATTTGAACAACACTATAAACTAAGTAATCCAAACAAACATCTGTATAACACTCTACCCAACAGCAGAAGGATATACATTTTTTCTGAAGTACACAGGACCATTTTCTAGTAGAGATCATTTACTAGATATGCTAACCCATAAAAAGACACAATCAATAAAATATGATTGAAATCATCCAAAATATGTTCTCTGATTACAATGGAATTAAATTAGAAAGCAATAATAGAAGTAAATTTGGGAAATTCTCCAAAATGTCCAAAATAAAGAACGCATTCCTTTTTGACCAATAGGCCAAGGAATAAATCACAAGGGAAATTAGTAAATACTTTGTGATGAATGAAGGAAAAACGCAACATACCAAAACAAATGGTATACTGTGAAAGCAATTATCAGCAGGACGTTTCTACATGTAAGTACCTAAATCAGAAAAAGAAAAAAAAGGAAATATCTCAAATCAGTAATCTAACCTTCCACCTGAGGAACTTAGAAAAAGAGGAGAAGCTAAACACAAAGGAAACAAGAGGTATGCAATAGGTAAAAAATATTAGAGTGGAAATAAATGAAACAGATTAAAAAATCAATAGATAATATATTTAAAATACAAAAATTAATTATTTAAAATAATAAACAAAATTTTTAAAAGCTTCAGCTAGACTGTCCAAAAAAAGGAGAGAATATTCAAATTACTTAAATCAAGAATGTAAGAGGAAACATCACTAGTACTCTTACAGAAATGAAAAGGTTACAGGAGATACTCTGAAAAGTTGTATGTCAAAATATTAGATAACCTAGATAAAATTAACCTTTCTACAGAAGTAAACCACAGACACTGATTTAAGAAGAAATATAATCTTAGAGCCCTGCAACACTGGAGAGATTGAATTAGTATTCAATACTAATACCTCAGAGAAATCATGGGTTCAGTTCTAGACCGCGCCAATAAAGTATCACAATAAAGCAAGTCACATAGATTTCTTGGTTTCCTAGTGCATGTAAAAGTTATGTTTACACTATATTTTAGTTTACTAACTGTGCAATAGCATATGGCTGATAAAACTATGTCTATATCTTAATTTTAAAATATTTTATTGCTAAAAAATGCAAATCTTCATTTGAGCCTTTGAGTCCTGATCTTTTTGCAATAGGAACATCAAAGATCCCTGCTCACAAATCACCCTAACAAATATAATAATAATGAAAAAGTTTAAGATATTATGAGAATTACAAAGATGTAACACAGAGACACAAAGTGAGTGAATGTTGTTGAAAAATGCTGCCTATAGACTTGCTCAATGCAGGGTTACCAGAAACCTTCAACTTACCAAAAACGCAGTATCTGCAAAGCACAATAAAACAAAGTATGCCTGTATTTCCTACAGTGAAAACACCAGCCTTGATAATTTCATTGATGATTCCTATAGAACATTTAAAGAAGAATTAATACTAAATCTTAATAATAAAGTTTTATTAAAATAAAAAAAGAATGGAACAAATCCCAAATCATTCTATAATGCTGGTATTATACTAATAGCAATACCAGAAAAGATTTCACTACAGATTTTAAACATTTTGAAAGGATAATAAAGAAATATTATAAAATATTTTTGCCATATAAATTTTATATACTTAAGTAAAATGAATAAGTTTTTTAAGGACACAAAGTGTGAGAGATCATTCAAGAGTAAATTAATAAGTCAAATGGCCTTGTATCTATTAAATACATTGGGTCTGTAGAAAGCCAAACCAAAACAAAACTTCCCACAAAATATCTCTAGCCCAGATGACTTTATTGGTGAATTCTACAAATAATATCAGTTATAAACAACCTCTTCCATAATATGAAGAGTAGAAAATACTTCCTAACTCATTCTACAGGCCAGAGTTACAATGATACCAAAACCAAAGACACTGCAAAAAAGAAAATACAGAATGATATGCTTTGTGAAAATAGATACAAATCTTCTAACAAAATTTACTAAATTCAATCCAGCAATGTATGAAAATGATGATACACTATGACCAAATAAAGTATATCTCAGTAATGCAAGGTTGATTTAACATTCAAAGATCAGCTTAATATAATCTACCATATTCATAAATAAAAAAGAAAAAACATCATCTTTCATAATATATGCAGAAAAACATTTGTTAAATTCCAACATTCATTCTTCAAAAATACTATGAGTAGATGGCACTTCCTCAAACTAATAATGGGCATCTATAAAGAAAAGCCTAGATAACATTAAGATATTTTAATAGACACTTCACCAAAAAGATAACCAAATGGCAAATAGCACATGAAAATATGCTCAACATTTTTAGTCATTAGAAAAATTCAAATTAAAACTGCAATGAAATACTAGGGCACATCTATTTGAGTGACTATTGTTGAAAAGACTGACCAAGCCAAGCATTGGCAAGGATATGAAAGAACTGGGACTCTCATATACTACTACTGGGATTGTAAAATTGTTCAAACATGTTGGAAAAGCATTTACTCGTTTTTAAAAAACTTGAATGTGTATCTATCATATGATTCAACCAGCTCAGTCTTAGATGTTACCTAATATAAATGAAATTATGTGCCAATACAAACTTGTAAACAAATGTTCATAGCAGCTTTATTTGTAATCAATTGAAACTGGAAATAACAGGAAATGTCCCACTAACAGGTAATATAGACACAAATGTGGTTTATCTGCACAATGGAACACTAATGCACAATAAAAGGAATGAACCGTGGACATACACAATGTGTATGGATTCCCAAATAATTATGTTGAATGAGAGAAGCCAGGTACACATTTTACCATTCCATTTATACTTAACCATATAGAAAATACAAATTAATTTATATCAGAAAGCAGAGCAGTGGTTGTCTGGAGCTGGAGTGCAGGATTTCAGGGAAAAGTAAAAGGGAGGGATTACTAAGAGACACATGGAATCTTTGGGGGATAAGGGCTGTACTCATCTTAATTGTGGTGATGTTTCAGGAATATATACTTATTTAAAAACTTATCTAAATTTTACATTTAGGGCTTCCCTGGTGGTGCAGTGGTTAAGAATCCACCTGCCAATGCAGGGGAAATGGGTTCAAGCCCTGGTTCCAGAAGATCCCATATGCCGCGGAGCACCTAAGCCCACGAGTCACAACTTCAGAGCCTGCGTGCCACAACTACTGAAGCCCACGCGCCTGGAACCCGTGCTCTGCAGCAAGAGAAGCCACCACAATTAGAAGCCTGTACACCGCAACGAAGAGTAGCCCCCACTCACCGCAACTAGAGAAAGCCCGCATGCAGCAACAAAGACCCAAGGCAGCCAAAGGTAAAGAAAATAAATAAATTTATATATAAAAAAATACATTTAATATATGTGCAGTTTATTGTCTATCAACTACACCTCAAGAAAAACATTAAAATAAGATGTGCTTTGATTTCACTAAAGGCTGTTCTCATGGCAATTATGCCAGATATTTGAGTAGACCAAAATCAACCAAATGCAATGGCATTGTGAAAGTTTTCTCCTGAGAAAACATGAGTTTGAAAGATGAGAAGTCTTTGGAGAGGGGTAAAGTTCTGTGAGGCTGATAATTACTTAAACATAAATTAAAGTTTTGAAAGTTTGGGATTTTGAATTTTTTTTCTAATAACAAAGACATGGGTTCATCATGATAACTACCTGTGGATACTTATTCTATATTTACAAAAGGGAATCACGTTTGTGGCTTTTAAGTACTGTCTATGTAAAAAGTAAACTACTTTTTTTTTAACTTTAGTTTTGTCCTCTGAGATTTTCAGAACCTACCAGTTTGCTGATTTTTTTGGTATAAATCATAATATTGGAGCTGCTTGCATGTGTGGCTATGCATACAAAAGGTATGAGCATATTTATATTACTCCTGAATACTGTATCATTATGTTTTGAATTCCCTTTCCCTGGAAGACCAGAAGATGTTGCATATTCCAAATCAAGAAATAAAGCCATAAGAGATTGATTCCAGGAGGGTTCTCAGCTGAAGAAAGAACACCTAAAATTGCACCCTTCATTGTAATGGAAGTACATTAAACATAAACTCTGATGAGAGTTAAAACAGCAAGATTGCACTTACACTGTATAATCGCTACACAAAAGGCCAATAATCACTTTGTTCAAAAGAGATAATGAAGCATAATATAAGTAGTAGTTTAAGCAATTATCCAGTAGAACAGTTAATCATCACCCTCAGTTCATAGCCTTTTGTTTCTCACGAATACACGTCAGATTGTAATTAAAGGCACTCTCACTGTTCAGGGCAGAGTGAGCATCCTGGGTTGAAGTGTTGGAACCAAGCTGAAAAACACAACGCAGACAAGTTTAGACACAGCTTTTTGACTCTATCTGCCTGGTATGGGGTCTTGCTTGACAAATTGGCTATATAAGGGTGAAACCACACTGGAGTAAATTATTTACAGAAGAGAATAATTTATGCCTGTAGAAAAGTTATGCTTATAAAATTTACAGATTTTCCGAACATTAAGTTTCTGTGTGAATTATCTGTCAGATATAAATTTGTTCTAAATCAGATTTATAGGAAATGAAAGTTTTTAAATGCTCCGGCTTTTTAAAGTTGATAAAGATTTCAGAAATCTAAAAAAAAAATCTGTATCTGTACATCTTCTTTTTCACTTCTAATAAAAAATACTATAGAGCTACCATTTTGCAGTTACAGTAGCAAAACATGCTTATATATAGCATGTTATATATTATGGGGACAGAAATACAATAATCAAAAAATAGAATTATACTTCTGATGAAATTGACTTTTTAAAACTATATTTTTAATAGGCAATTTGGAGTTATAAATATTGAAAATGAAAATGTTCTGTATAAAATGCAATCTTTCATAATATCATAATGGAAAAAACGGTCTAATTTTCATTCTTGAAGATAATACAATTTCATCATTACTTATGGATTTATTTATGTTAATGTCCTTAACCTCAACTCAAACTTCCCTACCTAACTCTGGACCTATACAACCAGTAGTCTATTAGAGCAATACCTCTCAAACAATAATGTGAATAAAAATCACTGGAGCTCTTTCTAAAAATACAGAATCTGACTCAGTTGTTCTGGAATGTGGTCTGAGATTCCACTTTTCTAAAACACCCCCAGGTTATTCGGTTGCTTTTGGAACATACTTTGGTCCACGGTCCTAGATAATCCCCACTTAAATTTCTGACAGGTATTTTAAACTCAAAAGGTAGATATCTGAATGAAACTTTTAGCCTTAACCCTAACTTTGTTCCTCTTTGGAGTTCTTTGTCAAGTTTATTTGATCTACTATTCATTTGGTGACAAGGCTAAAACCCATGAGTCATGTGAGATTTATTCCTATTTCTCACCTGTTATTTGCAACTTAACACCAAGCTCTGATTCAATCTCACTAACATTTCTTGACCACTTATTATCCTTTCCAGTTCCACTGCAATATCCTAATTCAGGCCACCATAATTTCTCATGTATTAGTACTGCAGCCTTCCAATTGACATACCTTCAGTTTCATGATCTAATCCATCCTTTACTTGAAGCCAAAATGATCTTAAATGCAATTCTGATTTCATCAGTCCTGTTCTTAGAATTCATCCATGTCTTTAATGTGGTCTCCAGGACACCACATTACCACTTTATTTTCATGTTAAACTACTTCCCACCATCTAATTTCCACACTCTGGATGCACCAGAATTCTTTAAGTTTCTGGATCTCTCTTAATTCTTTCTTCAGCCAATTTTACATTCCTTCACCCTCCCCCCACTCTCTTATGCTCCCTCCAGCTCAATTTGTCCAAGGTGAATCTTGTAATAAAACTCCTAATTTATGCTTATGAATTTTTCTACTCCATTTTGTGACAATGTCTCTATAAAGAGGTATACTAGACTTTTCTATAACCACATTCTTCAGTTTAATTGAGAATATGTTACTTTAGGTTCTGCACTCAAAATGTTTATGAAAACTACATTTTTCTCTCATTATTTTATATAGAACTTTATTCACATATAAATTACATAACATACAATTCAGACATTTAAAGTTTACAATTCAATGATTTTTCTTATATTCACAGAGTTGTATAACCATCACCACAATCAATTGTAGAACATTTGCTTTATACTAAAATAAAATCTTATACACAGCATCAGTCACTTCTGATTTCCTCCCAACTGCCCCCATATATATGCATATATATACACATATGTATATATATTTATAAAGTATACTATATATAAAATAAGCATGTGTGTGTGTATATATATATATATATACATATATATCCCACAAAGAGAAATACAATATACTCCTTATAAAATATTTTATACAATTGGTGTCCAAGGTTACCATGTGTCAAAAGCATAGATAGAAACTGAACTTACACCCTGACACCCTTGCCAATTAAAGAGGAGCACTAATTAGAATTTCAGCACTCTATTATAGAATAGTTTGGAAATGGAAAGTAATTTTAATCTGAAAAATTAATTTAGATTCTTTGTATATTTTAATGAATATAAAATGCAATATAGTTGAGTCCCTTTTTTCTTAATTATTGTATTAGTCAGGGTTCTCTAGAGAAATAGAACCAATAAGATATATATATATATATATATATATATATATATATATATTATAAGGGATTGGCATATGTGATTACAGAGGCTGGGAAGTCCAAAATCTTCATTGTGGGCCAGTACTGTGGGTCTCTGCAATAGAGACCCAGAAGAGCTGATGGTGCACTTCCAGTCCAAATGTTGCCTGGTGGAGACCCAGGAGATCCTGATAGTCCAGGTGAAGTCCCAAGGCAGTCTGCTGGAGAAATTCCTCTTGCTCATGGAGACTGGTCACTTTGCTCTATTCAGACTTTCAACTGATTAGATAAGGACTATTCCTTTTATAGAGGGCAATCTGCTTTATTCAAAGCACACATATTTAAGTGCTAATCTCATTCAAAAACACCCTCCAAGTTGACACACAAAATTAATCATCCCAATTATGTAGGACACAGGGTCAAGTTTTCTTCCTTGCCAGCATCAAATTAAGAAACAAATCAATCCTCCATTAATATAGATCCTAAAGGAGAAGAACGAACACTCAACAGTCATGCACAGAAAACAGGACATCATGTTGAATTCTTTCCCTTTGTCCTAAAAATGTAGTCAAGGTCCTAAATTGAGGAAAATAGACATCAAAGAAGGCAATCATCAGATGAGGCAAACCACTTCCCCACAAGGCTTGCAGAGAGCTATGAGTGAAAGAGAAGTCAGTCTATTATAGAGTATTTTATTCCAGGTGAGAATTGTTCTCTCCCTGAATCCAAGTGAGTAGAGACTCTGGAGTTAGTCCTAATAGAGGAGTTTGTAAAAAGGAGACAAGACACTCCACTCCCATCTGAAATGTAACACTATCAAACCCCTCTTGTACCTCCAGAACAACAGAGTATATAAGAAGGAATTTCTCTGGAGATTGTTCTGGGAACATAAATCATTAGCATGAGTTTATTTTTAGTCCTACTTCCCAAAGATGGAAGATAAAAGGCATATTTAACATTTTTCTCTGAGATTTGAGGAAATTCCTAAATATATATTAGAACTCGTCTCTGGTAGCTGAAGATAAGAAATCTACAGAGTAGCCAATCCCAGTAGGGCCTAAAGAGACTGTGTTGCAATATACCTGGGAACATGATGCGAGTTATTCCCCTTTCAGTCTACAAATTTGCAGCCCCACAAGTAAGCAGAAGAGGACCACATGGGTTCTAGTGGTTACAGTTTCAAAAGTGTAGGCTAGAAAGAAGGCAGGATTAATGTTGTTCTGCAAATAGCTGCTGAGTCAAGTGAGGGGCATGGAACACCTAGAAAGGGTTGGGGTCATTTACTCCTAGCAGGGTGAAGGCAGTAGATATTGTCTCTTAAGTTTCTTTTGTGCAAGCCGAAGAGTACTGAATACAGTCTATCAAACACATACATGTACTAGGGAAGAACAAATCTGACTTCATAATGGATCTGTTTCTTTTACTTTTACATTTGTATTCTATTGCTTTTACTACAAGTTAAGAATGTTTCCTATAGCCTAAAATATACAAGATAGTCCATTCTCAAGGCTCTGATCTTTAAATGTATAATACTTTTCTATTCATATAGAGATAAAAAGTTGCAGAACAGAGAATAGCATTTGTCTTGTTGGAGGTTTACAGGAACACCGTGACCTGACCTACAGAACAATGGATTCTGACACCAAGAAGTTTGCAACAACCAACCACTCCCCTTCCACTTTTAATATAAAAGAAGCCTGAATTCTAACTTGGATAAGATAGTTCTTTGGGACACTAGTCCACTATCTTCTCAGACTGCTGGCTTTCTGAATAAAGTCACTATTCCTTGCCCCAACAAATCTTCTCTAGATTTACTGGCCTGTTGTGCAGTGAGCAGTAGGATTTAGTAACACACACACACACACACACATACACACACACACACACACACACACAAAGTTACTTGGAACCACCAAATTAGCAGAGACCCACAGCCTCAAGAAAAGGAAAATAGACTGAACCAGAACCAGAACAAGGTCAATAATCCATCCTACCAGTGTCACACAGGCATTCAGATAAGGCTACCCATGCTTGTTTTATTCTTTTTTCTTATCCCTAACCCCTGAAAAGAATGCACCTGGAAAAAAAGTGAGGGGGCGGGGGAGAGGTCTTAGAGCCAGAACGCCAGTCCTCCTCTAATTCAAGCAATAGTAGTTCAGAGGAGGGCAATTTTGAATTGAGTTTAACTGATGAAACTTTAAAACAAACTAGAGTTACTTTCAACCAATGAAATGAGATTGTGTTAGTCACTTAACGATTGTGAAAACATTGCAATCACACCCAGATCCAGAGGAAAAATAGGATCCAGTATAGTTGAAAGTAGAGATTATAGTAAAGTGGCAAAGAAAATTGATACTGTCTATTATGTTATAATACTCGCAATTTAGTTGACAAGACAGGTGACAAAAAAAATTATGTATAACTTAGAAGATACTTCTGAAAAAAATAGGATATACAGCAAGATATGCTTATAATATACAAATCCCAATGAAAAACTCCAGAAACCTACCAAATTCAAATCACAGAATCATCTTAGGGTTTCCTTTTGCTCAAAGAGCTGCACCAGCTGCCCCACCTGCCCTGTAGGATGAGAGCAGTGGTTTTCAGTGGCCAGATGTGTGGGTTGGGGGAAAGTTGTGTTCTTTAGGGGATATCTAGTAACGTCTAGAGACATTAATGGTTCTCACAATTGGCCAGACATTGGGGGAGGAGTGCTACTCACATAAAAAAGGTAGAAGCTCCAGATGCACCTAAATATCCTCCAAGGCACAGGACAGCCCCTCACAAAAAAACGATGATCTGGGGGCTTCCCTGGTGGCGCAGTGGTTGAGAGTCTGCCTGCCGATTCAGGGGACACGGATTCGTGCCCCGGTCCAGGAAGATCTCACATGCCGCGGAGCGGCTGGGCCCGTGCTCCATGGCTGCTGAGCCTGCGTGTCCAGAGCTTGTGCTCCGCAACGGGAGAGGCCACAACAGTAAGAGGCCCCCGTACCGCAAAAAAAAAAAACAAAACAATGATCTGACTCAATGTCAATAGTGCCAAGGTGCAAAAATTCCGGTTTAAAGCAACAATTTATAAACTTACCCAGGTCCATAACAGTGATACACCAGCAATACGGGTCCAGGAGCAATATGAGTTAGGTATGCTTGGGGAGTAATTTCGTTGCAATCTCAAAATAGACATTCTAATTAGAATAAGATTGTTGATATGTTGTATCTGAACTCTAATAACCAAAATAAATCATTGTATCTCTTTCCTGAAGATGTTGACAAGATCTTTGATAAATTAATTTAATTCAGTTAGGTTTATAATAGCACTAGAGAATGACTAACAACACAAAAATTGGTCTGATCATTCTAAGTTTTTGCTTAATTCTTTATGAGTCTATTATTTTTTAAGATTTTACTTATTAGAAATATTTATAAAAATATTTTTGAAAACTGTTTATGTACTAGGCACTAAGCAAGGTTTCAGGTAAACAAAAACAAACAAAACATTTCAACATTTCCCCTAATTTCAAATGATTTATAGACCAATGGAATTGAAAAATAAGGATTATTTGAAAAAAATAAACTACAAAAAACAAGATTAATTTAGCTTTCGCTTTTAATGACTTGTTTTGTTGAAAAAGAATACATGCCTTAGGTGAAACTAGATTGTAGCTATAAGTACTAGACAAAAAGTTTATTTTATTTTGAATGGGAACATTAAAAAATTTTGTAGGAGAGTAGAAGCACATTTAAAAGTCCATATTTTTACATTAATAATTCTATAACTTCCATAAAAATATAATTAATGTAATAGTTTACAAATAGGAATAAATTCAACTTTAAATATCTTGACTGCACTTATTGTCACATTTTAATACGAAATATATTACTGTGTAATGAAAACCAGTGATAAAATGATATTAAACTTTATTTTTCTCTGAAGGTTATTTTCGTATAATATACTTTGTAATTTGGAGGGGTTGTCTTCAGAGATCTACATTAAAAATAAACCTAGATAGTTTTGGAAACTGGGTATTAAAAAGCAAACAAATAAACAGATATTCTAGGTAAATATTGACTCAAATAACTGAATTAAACTTGGCATTGAAGCAATGAGAATAATATACCTATTCTTACATTTTAATGCCATTAGCAGTTAACTTGTTGTTTTCTGGTATATTTATATATCACAAATTCTCCATAAAGTGGACATTTTCTTCAGTTATTAGCAAGACTGTAACACTTCATTTAAATGTTACAAGAAAATGATATCAGAAATAGTATAATAGACTTTTGATTATATATACTGGGTTTAAAAAGTATATCATCTTACATATCTGAATTTATTCTGAGATTTAAAAATATCTCCTGTGTTTAAACACTGTGCAATGCATAGCTGTGGACCTATAAACTACATAGTCTGTTACCTAAGCGATGATTCATTTTTTCAGAAGGAAAATTAGTTAGAAAGTTAATGCTTCAGAATATTTCATTTACCAAATTCGTGGCTTCCATTTATTCACTTTCAATGCATATATTAATAATTTCAAGTCATTATGAAGAACTTTACTCTTCAATTTTTATAGTGTGTTGTAGATTTCTATCCTAATCCATGAGAAATTTCTTAATTATACAACTGTAGACAGATTGAGGAAGCTAGGGATGGCCTGCTTGGAAATGTTGTGTCTGCTCTAATGGCAAATGAGGGTTAATAGGAAAATCTGAAATGAATGTATGAAAACCTTTCTTAAGTGTCAAATCTTTATGAATTATGTACATAATATTGTTTATTTTTTTCAATTAGTCTAAAATGGCTTCTTCATATGTCTTTGATGTTTTTGTATAGATTCATATTCTGTATTTGTTTATAAATATATAAAAACTTTGTAATGCTTCCTTTACAGATATTTTAACTCTCCATATAAGTGTGCATGTGTTTGTCCAGTTAGACTACATCTCTGTGTATATCTATATTATATATACATGTATATTTATATATTTAGATACTCTGGGGACTGTATCTCCAAATGGGTAGCATAAGACATTCAGGAAATACAGATGTGTTATGTATTTTGACAAAAAAATGAGATACTTTTCCTTTTATGTATAAGAATATTACATTACAGATGACAACCTTTCTGAGAATTCAGTGTTTCTAAAATGTGGTGAAAATAAAAAGGGGCATAGGCGGCTATATTCAATCTAAAATTGAAAATAATCAGGAAAAAGCAGTCAAGGCTGTTCAGGTTTACAGTGGTCTTTTAGTAGCTACGTACCAGCAATTAATTTCATCCACAGTCTAAGGAGCATTTTATAATTAATTTCTCAGCATTTGCCACATACAAGCCATTACTTTAAAGTGCTATGTCATTAACAAAATCCCATTTTTTTCATAAAGAATAGGCATACTGATCTACATTTTTCCATGCTGCCAAGGCAGAATGGACTCGAGGGATATTATCTTATTCAGAAAGAACCTTTCAAGGTTGAATAAAAGAAATGGTGCAGGGTCCCTGGGAGAGGGAAGTGATCATCATTTTCACCTTCAACTCTTCTTTGATGTGGCAGAGTCAATTTTTAATCAGCAGCCATCAGACTGGGCTTCATTTCGCCTTACAAAGTCCTATTACTCTGCCACTTTCTGGAAGGAGGTGATAAGGACAATGCTCTTCTTTTTCTCTTCATAGAGCCCTGCATATGATGAGTCCCTTTGGAGAGGCTTGATAAAAAAATAAAATAAAATAAAAAAGAGTGAGTACGTAGGGATAAAGGTCACCTCTCTGTCAGAATTAACTCTTCAAGACAACAAACTTTGATTTTCCTCTGTTTGTTTTTAAGAACTCTCCTATTGTCTTTGGAGACAATAGCAGTAATAAGCTGAAGTGGGAGAAAGAGGCTAAATGCACATAGCTTTTCATGAGAATATTTAGGCTTATTAGTCTTCCCCGGCTAGATGCTAATGAACATTATAGGTATTAGTGACATGTAGGAAAAGCATACAATTAAAATCTACTTCTTTGAGCAGTACAACTCAAAGAAATCATTTATCATCAGAGTGCACATAAGTGCCGCACAGGCACAGTAAGAGAAAATTGCTTCTTTGCATTCAGCTAAATTGAAAAATGGAAAGAAAAAAAACCCACTGTTTTTCCCCTCTGGAAGTGTTTTCAATGTTAAGTAAACCTAAATTATTTTTTAAACTATGCAGTCATGCAGAAAAACCTCTGTAATCTCTTAGTATCATTTATTGTAGTTAGCAGTCTTAATTGCCTCACTGAAATGGATCAGAGTTCTGGGAATTACTCAATAAAATGATGTTACTACTCTCCAGCCTTCCCATCCTTTGATATAATCTCATTAAAAATATCAGGCCTCTAGGTGAGGGAATACATATGGATAGTAAATGCATGTTAAGCAGGCACACCCAAACTGATGACCTAGTTATTACAGAACAGAGCAGCAGAAGATGAATTTTAATTTTGAAGTGCAGCAATTTCTTTCTTGGTTAATACCATAATTATTAACATATTTTTGGAAAGAATCTGCTTGTTACCCTTGAAAAAGATAATAACAATGAACCAACCAAAATACTGAAATGACATTTTTTGGAATAAAATAAACTCTTATTTTCCAGAAGACCACACAAGTGAAAAAACACACGTAGTTTCATTAACTATAATTACTGAAAGGAGATGGGAAAAGATGTATGCCAAATCCCTTTTTGTGTGTGTGTTCTCAAAATGTAGCTGGGTTGAAAAAATGTAAACCCTAGAGGAAATACACTCCTCACCCAGCCAAATAAAGGGGGAAGAAGTGGAGGGGAGAGTCATGCTGAGTCCACCGTATGAAATAATTAGATTTTTATAGAATTGGATTTCCTGTTATAAATTGGAAAGTGCAGTTCCACAAAGGCTAAGAGTGTAGAGAACATAAAACCTATCCCGGGCTATGCAGTCCAATGTGTTGCAATAACAAATCAGCCTCTCTATGGTAGTGAATAATGAGGCAGAGAGAAATAGCATTGTAGGGAAAAAGATTTTTGTTGTTGTTGTTTAGCTTTTAAAATAAAATTTCAATATTTGGTTTCTAATAATTCATAATTTCAAAGGTCCCTAAATCACAGGCATCCTCACAGTGGTTTGGGATAAAATGGATTCTTTATATAATAAATACTGCTGAGTACACAGTGTTAAAACGGTAGAGTGATGTTATGACTTTGCAACAAGTTGTGGAGTGAAGGCTTATCTCCTTTTTGATTGTATAAGGAACTCTATTCTGATTATTCATTTTTTTTTTGTTCCTGCTTCCATATCCTCACTCCAGCTTTTATTTTGCTCAACTGAAATTTGCTTACGGAAAAAGTGTTGGAAGTAATATATGGCAAGGTTTTTTAATTTAACACATTGGCCAAGAGTTGACTGGCTAGTAGAAAAAAGTTCAAGAAGTTCACACTACAATATGCAGGTTACTGTGTTCCAAAATAATGCTGATTGGTAAAATGAGAAAATCACTACCATTTGCTTACAACTTAGAAAAATAAGAGAATTGCTTTTTATATATCATCACAGCATTTCCAAGAGATGAAGAGCAATTATTATAGCTGTGCCAGTCATTTCTATTCTTAGCAGAGACCAAATTCTTTAAAAAGGTAGAGTTTACCAAGGTGAAAATAAACAAATAAAAGACATTCATAGTCAAAGGCATGAAGGTAAGCTTAGCAAGGAGAGGGAGTGGGAAGGAAAGGTTCCATTAGGACACATTTCTTTCAAGCCTTCATTTTAATGCACATACCTGCAAAAGGGGGAAGGGGATCAAGTAGAAATTACCTTCTCTCAGGACACCTATGTATCCGCACCTTTGACCCTTTATTCTTATTGTTTCCAACTTTCAGGCATCTTTTTTAAGGCTCTGCACTTGTCAACAGTGTTCACTGTCCAAGCCCCACATTAAATTCTCCAAAGTTGTGGGTGTTCTTTCCCACCCTTACCCCACATAAACCCCTATTGTCTTTGCTCCCTAAATCTAAATACTCACCTTTCCCCTGATAAGCCCACTCTGGTGCTCTTCAATGGCTCCATCTTCTGTCTCTGGCACAATTATGAATGCAGCGCTGAAGAACACAGAAACCCTGAGGGGAACTTGGCACCCCATAAACATCTACAATAAATTTCCTCTACACCTTCAATTTGTATTTCTTTGATTTATGAACAATTCAAAGGATAGAGACTAGAATATTTTAAAGGCATTTCTCTTGTTCATTGTACCTGTTCTGAAATGAAGGTATGTGTTGCCAAAATTATAAATGTCAAATTAATTTGGAAAATAAGAAAAGGGAAAACAGAGATTTACTAATTATTACATAATAATTTATTCTAAATATTTTATAGACTACTGATATTTACTCAGCAAAAGGCTGAATAAGGTCAATACAGACCAGTGGCTGAGGTATATTTAACACAAATGGACCCTAAGAAGAAAGATTAAAACAAAATGACAGGATCAGAGTAACTTTAAAAAAGGAACTATTTCCCCTCTTTGTGTGCCTGTGAGATGTATATATCTGGTAAATATAATAAAGTTTTACTTTCACCCTTTCTAGAAATCCCCTCCCTCCTTTTTTCCAACTAGGAATAATTTGGTAAATATTTACAGTTTCATGTCACCTTATTTTAACACACACATAGGCAGAACCACTCATTTCAGACAAATTATCATTCTATATACTAAATGTATGTATTTATGTATGTAGGTGTATACACTAAAACCAGGACCTGGGGTGGTGGAAAGGGGACAGGCATTTTCAGCGGGATCATTTGGTTCAGGCCACAGGACCAAGTGTGTCTCAAACTTCGTGGGTTTCAGTAGCAAGCTGTGAAGGGAAACAGAAAAAGGCATCATCATGATAGAAGTTGAACCTATTTAAAATCTATGAGCCCTGATACTGGGCAAATCTGAAGATAGGATTGACTCAAGGTCTAAGACAGTTCAGGAGGGAGGGCCTTACAGAGGTTCCTGAGCTACCTGCTTTCCTCTTCTCTCTGGCTTGAATTATCACACACCTGAGGCATTTCATGGTTTCAAAGCCAGAATCTGTTTACATACACTGTTCTTCCTTCCTAAGATGCTCTCATGACACTTTCTCTTCTTGGCAGTCATATATTCATTCTTCAAGGGCTAAATAATATGCCACATCCCCCATCACCTCTATTTATTTCCTGATCCCCAAGATTTCTCCTCTCAGCTCTGATTTCGCATTTATCTCTCTGTCTTGAAAGAGTCAGTCTCCCCTGTTAGATTGGAAACTGAATTTTGGTTGTCTCTGAATTTCTATTCAGTCTTAAATAAAGTAGGATCTTCATAACAACTGAATAATTTATTTTTATTTCCTTGTGGTCTATGTCTGTACAGTCTAAACTTGGTGAAAAGGAGAAGGAGAAAAAGGAGGAGCAGTAGGGCAAGAAGCAGAGGTATTTGTGACAAGGGAGAGATTGGTAAGGTGGTGGAGAACAGTGTTATGGCATTTTGAGGATCAGCTCAGCCTGACAACTTAACTCTGCTTGAGCTCAAGTATTAAATGGCCATTGACATCTTGAATTATATATATTTTGAGAGAATTCTGTGATAGGTACCAATAAAGTCTTTTTGCTCCCTTATTTATAGGAGAAATAAGTGAAGGGGGTTAAAAGGTAAGCAAATTTGGGGGCTTCCCTGGTAGCGCAGTGGTTGAGAGTCCGCCTGCCAATGCAGGGGACACAGCTTCGTGCCCCGGTCCGGGAAGATCCCACATGCCGCGGAACAGCTGGGCCCGTGAGCCATGGCCGCTGAGCCTGCGCGTCTGGAGCCTGTGCTCCGCAACGGGAGAGGCCACAACAGTGAGAGGCCCGTGTACTGCAAAAAAAAAAAAAAGGTAAGCAAATTTAAAAATTAAAAAATAAATAAATAAAGGAAGGTGTGATAGTAATGTAATCACATAGATAATATCAATAAAAATATATAAATTGTAGGGACTTTCCTGGTGGCACAGTGGTTAAGAATCTGCCTGCCAATGCAGGGGACATGGGTTCAATCCCTGCTCCGGAAAGATCCCACATGCTGCAGAGCAACTCAGCCCGTGCACCACAACTACTGAGTCTGCGCTCTAGAGCCCATGAGCTACAACTACTGAGCCCAAGCACCACGACTACTGAAACCCGCACTCCTAGAGTCCTTGCTCCACAACGAGAGAAGCCACTGCAGTAAGAAGCCCACGCACCGCAATGAAGACTAGCCCCCACTTGCCGCAACTAGAGATAGCCCACATGCAGCAACGAAGACCCAATGCAGCCAAAAAACAAATAAATTTAAAAAAAAAGAAAAAATATAAATTATAAAAATTAACCAAATGTTTCTATATGTTCTAGACCCAATAATACATTTTATATTGATATATATACACATACATTTTATATAAATAACTATATATATGAAACAGTACATTTTATAAAATACATATATAAAATGTATTCTTGGGCCAATAACAGAGAAAGATAATAAAATTGTAATATATTTGCCAATAACAGTACAAAAGAGGTGGGTGGAAGCAAAACTGTAAATGGGTTAAGGAAATGACTACAGGTAATAAAATAATTATATACAAAATTTTTTAAAGTTTTTAATATAACAAGTCTTTTTTTCTGTATTTTCCCTTTGGGGGGGAAAAATTCTAAGGTTAATAATCAATGATTAAACTGTGATGTTTTCTTTACAAAGAATTTTCTCTTTCCATAGCTGTTTATTACACAGTAGCCATTTTCATTTAGCTTTAAGAAAATGCTAGTTTTCACTTTAAAGTATGGGATTTAATGTATTAAAATATGTAAGTTCTATATTTGTCATATTTGTCCAATTTAATATTTTTAATATATTTTTTAGTACTTTATTGAATTTTAGAGGAAATATTTAAGTATGTCAATACAATAGGTCCTTCTATTTTTTCCTTTGGGGTTATCTTCTACCATATTACCAAAATCTTCCCTTTGCAATAATTTGCTAAAGTACTGGTTTTTATCTTTTCTAGTAAGAACCTGAAAAATAAATTACTTACAGTTGTTTTCTTTTTAATACAAAATAAGAACATTTGTGAACTGAGCTTTCTAGCCAATATTTCTCATGCTTTTAGCCTATCACCTTATAAAATATTATGCATAGACAATGGAATCTTTGTTACTTTGCATAGCCTTTAAACAGTTGAAAGTAGAACATAATCTTTAAGATGTTTTGCTTTGATTAAAAGGCACAGTTATATTTTTAACCACAAATATGTATAAGTATATTATAAATACTCAAATTAGAGTATTTCAAGCACTATGTACATCACACTTGACCTCATTTAAGTTGAGGATCATTTCAAGTGATAGCAAAACTGATCTTTGAACAGAGAAGAGCATTATGGACACAATTCCTTCTTGTGTAATCATTGCAGGGATGTTAGTTTTCGTGATAAATATAAAACAATTTTAGTTGGCTATGTAGAAAAACTAGAAACTTTATTGGCCTAGATGTAGTTTCACATCACAAGAGGAAAAAGTCATATTCAATTAAATTTTTTATGCCTGGACAAAACCCCTCTTAAAGAAACAGACAATTATTTGATTCTTTACCAAAGGAAATGTTGTTTCTGGGAAAAAAGCCTACTCTTTCTACATTTATTTTTGAAGACTGAATTTTTTTCTTTCCACAATCAATAATCATTAACCTTTATTGAGCACTTACTATAGGCCAGTTACTTTGTTAAATGATTTATCTCATTTGTTCCTTGCAGCAACTTTGTGAGGTGGCATTTATCCCTATAACATAGCCAAGGGAAATATGGTTTAGATATAATAAATGATGTGCCCTAAACCAGTTTTTACTTGGGTAAAAATTTTACCTGGATAATCTGATCCCATAGCCTATACTCTTAACTACTGTCCATGAAATAACTGCTCAAAAACTTTCTGGGAAAGGAGAGAGGAAAAGAAGAATGAGGAGTGCAAAAAAAAAAAAAAAAGGAAATGAAGGGAGGATAATGGAGTCCAGTGAGAAAATTTCTATTTGACATAACAGAATTTTCATAAATTAAAACATAAAAGGTTTATCTCTATTAAATATATATGTTTTATAAGTAATCCTATAGGAAATAAAGTAATTTTCCTATTCATTTTCTCCATCATTTTATATAAAATATTACTGACTTTCTAAATAATAATTTTGAATAAATGGAGTGATAGATTTCATAATGGGCCTCAGTGATTCACCCTCCCCTGCATCTACCCCTTTACTATGTACTCATCATGAGTGCAGTCTACCTCCCTACCTGCTGGTGTTAAGTTCAGTTATATATTTTGCTAGAGCCAATGACATGTGTGTGGCATAAATCACAGCATCATCATAATATCAGGGAAAATGGTAGTAGACTTCAGAAAAGAGATGCACATTTTACTTCTGTATCTGCTCTTTATTTATTGCATAACTTTAGCAAAGACTTTTAGACTTTCAAATCTTAGAAAATCATGGGAAGTCATGGAAAATCAAGACTTCAAAATATATAATGTATGTATGCATATCTTATATTATACATGTATCATATATATGTATAATATTTTTCATACTTTTCCCAGGTCTTGGCACAAGTAGATTCTCCTTTCTCTTTCTCCATCTCATAATTATGTATAAATGTAATTATTACATTTATTAAAGCAGGTAGCAAAACTGATGGATTATGGCCCCTGCAGACCCATTTTTCTTAATTTTTTTAGACTGTTTTTAGGCAATACAAATACTCTCCAAGTTGACGATAATTCCCACTATTTCCTATTCAGCTTCTGTTGTCCTTTTCCATACAAAACCATTACTTGCCTTGGCGCTAAAATAATTTTCAATTTCTGCCACCCTCGGATTAAAGGTGCTCTTGTTACAGTTTACATTATGATTGGGGTTTATCTCTCCATTTAATTATCTCTGTCATATATTGCCTTCTTTCACAGTATTGGTAAGTTAACCCTCTTAAAACATTGTTTTCTTTACATAATTCTTTTGTTCAAGTGCTTATGATGGCTTTCTACTCTATAACATGCATACCATCCAGACTGATGTTCAAGTTCTTCCAGAGTCCTTTCCTAGTAATCTATGGTGAACCTACACAACTCCTTCCTCCTCCAACTAAGGTTGCACACACACACACATCTTATTCCCATTTTGATACCATACCTTCTCTTTTTCTCTAACGGAATATGTCCTCCTGTCCTTTAATATCCTTTTAATCACTTCATCTCAAAAGGCTTTCTTCATGAGTTCATCCATCTCTCTGTCTACTATCACCAACAACCTACTTATGATGCAAATGTCAAATATTAGGGCAGTCTAACTGCTGTAACAAATAGCCCAGCATGGTGCAATGGATCACAGTCAATAGAAGCTTATATCTTACTCAGATAGCTATACTGAATAAATGGCCAGGTTTGCAAGTCAGCCCATATCCACAGAATCAATCAGTGATCCATGCTGATGGAATGTCTAACATCTTCAGCTTGGTACTTAAAATGTGGCTCTGGTGATCATCTATCAATACATTTCAATAAGCTAGATGTGGAAAAGAGCATCAGCAAAACACTTCCACATTTAAACTTTTTGGCCTAGAATGAACTGAACATGCATTCACTGCAATTCATATAGAATTCAAAGAATTAGTTGCTATCAAATATAATTCCTTGTGTCTGTAGCTGCTCACCAATGACAGATCTGTGGTGGACAGTTAGCTGCAATATATAATTTACTTCTCTCTGTTAATGTTTTCCAACAAACTATTTTGTCCCCTAGCTTTTCCATAATTGTGTATTTCATTCATTTAACATATTTGTAAGCTGTAAGATATCAAGAACCATATCTTTGATCTTCTCTTATAAAAAGACCCATATCTCCTATAGCACCTCATACAAACACGGCGATGGACAACCTCTATGCATAGTAGGTAATAAATTATTTCATGAAAATGTCTAGCAAAATGCATAGAACACAGTAGGAACTCAATAAATGCGGGATGTATATTCCTCATTTAGTCTTTAATTCATCTGTTTTTTGTTAAAAGACCTTGTGTTCAGATTTGGAAATTTAAATATGAGTAAGACACAGTTCCTGCCCTTAAAAGGCTTGATTTCTCTCAGTCCATAAAAACTTGAAATGTGAGTTCCTGAAGAAAGTTTAATCATTCCCAGATTTGTTGAATCTTTCCAACATTTCACTAAAATATATAGTACCATCATTGATACTCATATTCCAAAAATGACAGTTAAATTCTAATTCAATTCATGCTTATGTTTGAGCAAAACACTTCTAAATACATACACATTTAAGAGTAGTATATACATAATTCAAGTCTTTCAATTTTAGACTTATTTCAATTCTCTGAGCTGATTTGCATTCTTATTTATATACTGCTCATTATTTTTAACCCAGGCCAAAATAATCTAATTGTCTGGAATATTTTCTAAATTTATGCATTTTAACCTTAGATGTTATTGTTTTTAGAACCTGTTTTCAAGAAAGAACACCAATAGTTTTCAAAACAAAATATGACTGTGTTCTAGCTGATATGTCATCATTTAAATGTTGAACAACCTGGCTTGTTGTTAAACTGAAAGGGCGATCCTCTAGGGTAGGAATAACAACATCTAAGAGACTGTGGATAATAGTGTACTTTCAATATTATACATACCACTATAAAATAATACCTGCAGCCTTCCTATTTGATCTTTACACAAAGCACACAAAACGTATATACACACACACAGTCAATTTTGGTCATTAATAATCACACACACACACACACACACACACACACACACTTCTACAGTCATCCATGGTGAAGGCATGATCTAGTGTCTGAGCAGGACTTCTGTAATGGGACACTGTTTAGCTCTGTTTAGCTCCATTCTCCTTGGAAGGGTTCTTAGGAGATGTTAGTTGCAGTAAGATGTCTCAGTTCTGTGAGTCTAGCTGCTTCTGTGTCCAGTTTTACAAAAACAGATTTCTAGTCCAAAGTGAGAATCCCTTCAACTCCCTTTCCAACTCTCCACTCTCCACTAAGGAATTACTAAACTAAAATGATGGCCTGTGGGAGGAAAATGACTGTGTGATGTAAGCTGCAAAGTTTACTATTTTCTTAGACATAATCTTTTTCAATGCTTCTGAGCTAACATAATTTACAAATGGTATTCTTTAGCCTTTCAATGCTAAGGGCTACTACTCTTGCTACAAAAGAAACAGAGGAGGCAGGATAGAAGTAAATATACCCTGATCCTAAAAAAAATACTTGAGTTTCAGGATTATCCATATCTGCTATACATCAAACATAGAAGAAGAAGGCATTTTTGTTTGTTTTGTTTCATTTTCTATAAGAGGGTATATTACATAACCTCAGAAGTCTACCTAGAGTTTCAGATTCAGCCCAAATAATATTTACCAGCTTTTGCTCTGCACAAATGACTTTGTATCTAGAAGCCACCCTAGACCTCATCCTTTCCCTGTCCTATCACATTTAATCACGTGCTAAACCTTATAGATTTCATTTCTTAAAATATGCTTTATTTTTTCTCTTCTATCTCTCTTCATCAACACTGACATAATATAGGACTACTTTAATAATATTTTAACTGTCCTGACTACTTCTATTCCCATTCCATTTCTTCTCATCTTCTATTAGAGTTAACATTATAAAAGCTAAATATTATCCTGCTTCTGTTTTGTTCAGTATTATTCAATAGGTTAATATTAAGTATAGGATAGTGATTAACACCAATGGCATAGCTACAGTGTTCTTCCTGATTTAACCCTTGGACAAAAGCTTTGCCCTTTGCTCCTGCCATCCTCTCCTCCACTAACTTCCTCATTATTTTATGACTTAGCAATTCTGAATTTCTCAGAATTTTTTGCATATACCCTGTTGTAACTTACTCTCTGTCTCAGGACACGTTTTGTTCTCCATTCATAAGCCTCAGAGGGCCTGTCCGCATCTTTTTTATCAACACAATTCATTACTCCAATTAATTTTAGGATTATTGTGAGAATTAATTAAAATAATAAATATTAGTGCTTATCATGTACTATATACTTATAGTAATGTACACAGTAAATGTACACAGTACCCAGTGTGCAGTAAATATGGCATATCAACAATGAAAACAATGATCATTTCATTTTAATAGGATTCTGTTAAATATATCAAGATAATCTGTGCTTTTGTCAAAGGCAAATAAGCCATTTTATAAAATTACAGTGGTGGTAGGTTGTAGTGTTTTTTTCTCCAGCCCAGGGAAGTTCTCTTGGATCACTCAGCCATCCCTGAACCACTTATTTTGTTCAAGAGGGCCATCGTGGAATGTTTTTATCTGTATTAGGGAATTGTTCATCTCTGTTGATATCTCATCCTTAAAGATCATTACCACTTAGGTAGTTCATCCTTTGTATTTCCCTGCATGACTTAATGGAAACTCATCTACCCACTTTCAAAGTTTCCCAAATTAACAAGTCACTGTGGCAGTTTTAATACATTTCTAGAATTTTTTGGTTTGAAATTCCCAGGAGGTTCCCTAATCATATGTGTTCTATGCTCAATGACTTCTTGTTTTTTGTTTGTTTGTTTGTTTGTTTTGTGGTATGCGGGCCTCTCACTGTTGTGGCCTCTCCCGTTGCGGAGCACAGGCTCTGGACACGCAGACTCAGCGGCCATGGCTCACAGGCCTAGCCACTGCGCGGCATGTGGGATCTTCCCGGACCAGGGCACAAACCCGTGTGCCCTGCATCGGCAGGCTGATTCTCAACCACTGTGCCACCAGGGAAGCCCTCAATGACTTCTTATCTTGCTCTTCAGATTTCCTCTGTGAATCTTGTTTTCTCATAGACTTGGAAGAGTATTACATGCTGTCTTATTATCAGATGCTAAATATTGCATTGTTTTTTCCTATGCACAGTTTTTTTTTTTTTAATTTTTCCCTTCATCATATTGCATTCACGTATATCAATGTACATACTTGGTGTGTGTTTTCAAATTTTTCTTAATTCTCGTATCCTCTCAAGTACATTAATTTTCAGTGTAATGGTCTTATAAAGAATTATGATTTAAAAAATTTAAAATAATGATTCATTGGGATTTTTATAGGTTACGCTCTGAACCTTCAGTGTCTTGGGGTCTTGAGTTTGTTGCTTGTGTCTAGGTGTTAACTACATGAATCCGTGTCTAATTATATGTAACTATGGCATTAAAATTCTCAAAATGTGTTTTTATATGAAGAGTTGACTGTCATATTTAATATTGATTTGAAATGCATCCCTCTTGGAGTAAAATGCTCAAAAGTGAAAGTATTTTTTCATGAAATGTAATTATGACTTCGCATTATTTTTCATGTGTATGCTATGAAATTCGTAATTCAAATAATATTTTATAAATCAATTAAACTTTTAACATCCAGGATTTAGGGAAAAAATATTTTAAAAATCATGGGTATAAGGAATACTGATAGTTATTGTATTTAATTCTAAATTTATCATAGTCTTAGGTAGTATTATTGTTCTGTCTTGGTCATGGTCCTGAGTCCAATTAAGTCACCTTAAAACCTAAAAAAAACAAAAGTGAAGAGAAAAGTGTAGATACCAGGCAGTAGTTTCTTTGGTGGAGTGGTGAAGAAGTGCTACTGAAGAATTCACATTATTGTTTCAAAGCTGATGAGTACTACATGAAAACCTGGAAACAAGAAGGTATGGTAAAGAGAATACTTTTCCTTAGGAAAAAATCATGCAAAATGTTCAAACATTATGTTAACTATCAAAGGGAGATGAATTACCTATTGCTTTTAAATATCAACTGACACCATAGGAAGCAAGTTGTGAAGAGATAGCCATTTTTAATCAGTGGAAAGCAACCTAGCAATCTACTAAAGTGATAAGCAGGAAAAAAATGTCAGTATTCTATCGTCAAAGTCAATAAAACAATTAAATGCAGTGCCATGACTCATAGCCTAGGAGTGAATGTATCATGGAAACAACTTGCTTTTTGCTTTTTTTTTATTTTTCATGTAAAACGTTGCCTTTCTCTCCTCTTGCAAAAATTAGCTAAGTTCAACTGCATATTTCCATCACAACTAAAGTGAGTGCCACAACCTCAAGGTAGAATGTAATAACGTGATTGAGGCTTGCTATATAGTGGAAAGACTTAATCACTTAGGACACCTGGTCATATTGGCTCCTATCCCCTAGAATAATCTGTGAGATTTAAATGTGTGTGTGTGACAGACAGACAGACATTGGTGGCAATGAACTTTATTTCACACGTACACATGCACACACACAATCTCCAAACTCTGGTTGTCTTGTTCTTTACAATTTTGGATCAATGGTTGAAAGCTTTAATGGCTAGAAACACAATTTTTTTTTTTTTTAATTTGCGGTACGCGGTCCTGTTGTGGCCTCTCACGTTGTGGAGCACAGACTCCGGACGCGCAGGCTCAGTGGCCATGGCTCACGGGCCCAGCCTCTCCATGGCATGTGGGATCTTCCCGGACCGGGGCACGAACCCGTGTCCCCTGCATTGGCAGGCGGACTCTCAACCACTGCGCCACCAGGGAAGCCCACAATTTTTTAAACAGATATATATAAAGCCAAATTAAAATTTAAAAAATATATTTTCTTAAGAACCAACTACTAACAATGTAATTGGCTGCCTTCCAGAGATAACTCTGTGGGCACCAGTGAAGACCAAAAGCAAAGCAACAAACCACATCCATAAAAGACAGGATAAGCCTTAAGTCATCTTGTATTCATCCATTCTATTTGGTGAAGCATAGATCATATTTTTGTAACACACTAGACTCAAATTTGAAAGCCTTACTGTGCTTACTGAAATTTAAGGACATTCTTGACATTAAAATGAAAATTAAAAGTATAGTTTTTTAAGTAACCATGTTATGATATAATCTCTCTCTAAAAACCATCATATTGGTACCAAGACCAACAGCAATTAAAGAAAATGTTGTTTAAAACAAGTATCTTTTCATTAGCACAACAAAATGTATAATATTTTTAATTAGAAAAGATTTACCAAAATTTACAAATGCCCAAACTGTGTAATTTTTTTAAGCAACTGCTTCTATTAACCTTGTGTTGATACATATATGCTTTCTATCTAGTCTATTTTGAACTTCAACACATGGTAGAAAACTTGGCTTTCAGCACAATCCTTTCATGAAATATTTAAAAAGAGTCACTAGTTCAATAATGGGAAGCTCACAGTGTGTGTTTATGTGTGCTGGGGAAAGGAGGTGGTGGAAAGGGGATTAGGAAATGTACTATTCTAAGCACCTGATTCTCCAACATCATTTTTTTGTTGGTTTTAATTTTTAATCAAAGCTATACATTCTCTTGATTTACAAAGTCAAATAGCTCTACAAGTCTTGTTATGGAAAATAATCCATATTTTGGCAAATATGGATTGTTTAACAAAATTTACCAAAAGGTTTACCAAAATCCATTATCTAAAATAAAATTAGGTAAAAATATGCTTAATTAGGGCTTCCCTGGTGGCGCAGTGGTTGAGAGTCCACCCGCTGAAGCCAGAGACATGGGTTCGTGCCCCGGTCCGGGAAGATTCCACATGCCATGGAGCGGCTGGACCCGTGAGCCATGGCCGCTGAGTCTGCGCATATGGAGGCTGTGCTCCGCAACGGCAGAGGCCACAATAGTGAGAGGCCTGCGTATCACAAAAAAAAAAAAAAAAATGCTTAATTAGTTAAGAGAATGTTTTGATTCCCTCACAGTTCAACATAATTTGCTTATTTAAATAGCACAAAATGGGAGTTTTTTGAAATGTTAAAAAACATGTTAATTTGGATTTATTTATCAACGTGGAAAAATATATAAGATGTCTAATTTTTAATAGAAATGACATGAGCTGCATGCAAGATCAGCGTAAAAGAACTTTTTGCTTATAAGAACATAGGATCCTCGGCCGGGGGTGACAGCTAATTTACTCTAGCCTCCTTCCACCCAGCAGCTATTAATGCATGCTGATCTTTAAGTATTATTGGGAAAAAAAAATAAACATAAATATGAAAAGAACAAAAAACAAAGCTATCAATTTTAGATTGATTAAAACAAAATAGTTAGAAATGCATTCCTGCAATTGAAGGAAAAAAAGAGCATAATGGTGGCCTAACCATTTTGTATGAAAAACAGACTATCACACACACCCAAAAATGTGTTATAAAGTACAGATGTTCCCTTAGATTAGAAAAATAAAGTTTGCTTTTAGCATATGTAAGCATACCATATGGAATTCATTTTCATCACTTCGATGCTTTTAAAAAATATTTCTTGAACAAATACTTTTGGAGTTTGATATGGAGATGTAAAAATCTCTAATGTATGCTTTTATTCTTTAGTATTAAAAGAGTTCAAGGCAATAATTTAGGAACTTAATACAGAATGGCATAGTTAGAAACGATGCAAAGTATAAAATTTCCTTTTTTTTCATGAATATATGTCTTTCTACTATTCTTTTTTTTTTCCCATGGAAAGCCTCATGTGTATATAAATTAACTCTCACATTTTAGTTGATATGTTCTTTTCCTTGACTATTTTTAGTACATTGCCATGACTTTGAAATCTCTTCTCCAAGAATACTCATAGCCTACAATTAGTCTTCTTTCACATTTTCAAGACAATTTCTTTTTTATATTTTTCATTTTGTAATCTAAATAATAGTTTTCTCTCAAATACATATTAGAAAAAAAAAGTATAAGCCAAAACCTAAGATGTAAATTAAAAAATCTAATGTGTTAATATTTTGTCTCTTTATTTTTCTAATTTTGTTATGTTCTCTATAACAGTGTGGTTAAAACTAAATCTCTATTGTTTCATTCATTAAAATCACTTCCATTATTTATACATTAGCATATTTAATTAAAATCTTTCCATTCCATCAAACTTTGTTTTAAATTCTTAACCTTCTTTTCAACTGGTTAGTTTTCCTTTGCCGTCCTCCCATGCAAGCCTCTGGTAAGCCATATCTCTCCCATGTTGGATGAAGAGTTTTTCTAGCTTTTCTCATAATAAAAAAAGAGATTCAGAATAATTGGTAGAAGATATTACTCATTTCAAGTTGCATTAATAGAGAAAGTCACCTCTTTTTATGCTTTTTTTCAAAATGTCTTCTGTGTTATAAAAGTGTATTCGAGTCCTTGGACCTGGCTCATTGGGTCAAAATTTTAAAACTTCCTTTGCATAAAAATCATACTGTTAAAACTGCAAATTTCTAGATCTATTCCCTAAAGATTCTGATTCAATAGAACTGAATGGAACCAGAGAACATGTATTTTTATGGTCTTGGAAAGTTTCATGTTCACATATTGGATGCTTTCTTAATTTCCTGGGCAACCTGAAGCTTAATGCTTAGTAAAAGTTGGTTGTCACTTGAACTACACTTTGAGAAACACTGAGATAGAAGGACAAGCTGTCAAGTTCATATTTTCATATAGGTAGTATTCTTTATATCCGAGATCCCAAATGAATTTTCTTCTTTTCCTTGTTTTCTTCTTGTGTACATCAAGCATCAGTAATATCATTAAATCATAAGGCAATAATCTCAAAAAGTAAGTCAGTATATAATTTATGTTTTGCCTATGTAGATGATACAGAAAATTTTTACATATAGATTGTTTTGTATACCTGTATAGAAATAACATGACTGTCTCCTATTTGTACAGTAATATTTTTATAGACGCAGCCTGGTGTTATAGGAATTGCACTACAACTTAAGTCTTAGCATTTAATTTCCAGATACTTAAATTTTGGTAATGAATTTGTTTTCAGCAATTACCCCCAATTCCTGGTTGTGAAGGAATTATCACCTTTGTTTATAAAAATAAATACACTTTCAAATATTTAACATTGGAAATGCAGTGTCCATATGGGGAGAAGTCAATTTCCCTGTCAGCTTTTGCTCTGTTTCTTTGGAAATTTAGCTTGCCCTTGGGGTTTTCTTGCTTGGATTATTGTCACCGTCAGAAACCAAATGCCATGAATCCACAGCTTCTTCTTCCAAGGAATTGGCTAAGCACAAATTTTATAAAAGACAAAATATAAAGGAAAAAGTTATCATGGAAAACCCAGATTACAACTTGGATTATTTTTGATGTTATAAATATTAGAATATAGAGCTCTCTCATCGGTTGCCATCTAAGACAGTTTGGCCTTTAATAATTCTAGTTAATATCAGTGTAAATATTGATGGTCCTTCCTTTCAACCTCCAATGTCCTTGGTGAGATGATCAATTATATGGTTTCTCTATCTATGTATGACTTGGAATACACCTTTTATTTTATATCTCCCAGAAGTTTTTCATTTTATATTTCCCAGTAGAATCTTATGTAGAAAAACAATTTTATTTCCATGACTCATGAAATATAGACTCTTATGGAGTTATATTCCATTTGAAATCAAGACTAAGAGAACAATTTAGACTCTGGAAATTGTAATACCTTGTCTGTTCAGTTCCAACTTCTCTTACATAATAAATAGGAAGTTGATGTTTGACTTTAGAAAGTGACTTTGTTTGTTAGTTAACCGGTAGGAATAAACAAATTATCTGCATAATATAAGGTTAGAGTGACTGAAGCACCATGGTCAAAGGAGGGAGGAAAAGAAGAGGAGATCAGAGTCAAGAGCCAAATCATGTAGGCTCTTTAAGTCTAGTGAGGAGTTGGGTTTTATTGTGATAAGAATCCATTAGAAGACTTAGGGGAATAACACTTTCTCATTTACATTTTAAAATTATTTCTCAGAAAAATAGATTGTAGAGGATGAGAAGATTACCAGAAGCCACTGCATTGAATTAGGCAAGAGAGGATGGTATCTTTAACTAGTGTGGTAATAATGAAAATAGGAGTAAGTAGGTTTACAACCATTTTGAAGATAGAGTTATTGAGGTTTGTGGAAGAGTGGATGTAGGAAAAGCATGGAAAGAGATGAATCAGTAAGACTCCCCTTGAGACAGTAGGTTTGGGATAGAAGATAAATCAGAAGTTCTGTTTTGATCTCATTAGTTTTGACCGTATATGTGTTAGAGATCATGTAGAGAGTGTCAGTAACATAGTTGAATATATGAATTGGGTGTTCCAGACACAGGTTAGGACTAAAAGATAAAGACTTGGGTGTCATTGGTATAACAGTGATTATTTCTTGAATCTGTTCTGGGCTTGGCCTTACTACTTAGTCATCAAACATTGTGCAGAGTGTCCAGAGCTCTGAAGTATTCTCTTCCTATTTTTCATTTTGTTGTTTGTTTTGGTTTGGTTTTTGTTTGTTTTTCTTTAAACTCACTTATCTTATGGTCTTACACTGAAATACACTGAGATTGTCATTTTTTCTAATAAATAGAATAAAAATAAATATACTTTCATACAATAAAGATGTATATTAATTAATTTTTGTGAATGGTCTTTCAACAAACTTCCTTCAGACAGACTCACTGGATCATCGAACATTCTATGCTTCCTCTTGGTGCATAATGACTTATGGTCTTGGTGTGTTTCATGTTCACAACATGCTGGCTACTTTCTTAACTGCCTGGGCAAACTGAAGCTTAATGCTTAGTAAAAGTTGGTTGTATTTTTTATCTTTCTTATGGTAGTTTTACTGGTTACCAAATTACAGAATTTAATTGAATGCTTAATAGACTGATGCTACATAAATATGAAATTAGAGGTGTATATTTGAAACTTAAGTTGAATGGTTTGAAATAATTCAACAAATTTTGGTAACTCAAAAATCATTGCTGGCAAATTAGATGTGGACAAAAAAATATATAAAAGACTGAAAATATTGTAAAGTTCTAAAATTGCTTTATAGGTGACTAAATTCTTGTTCTACTTTAAAGAAACTGATACTGATACTGAGAGTTGGTATATTATTGGTAGTTTATGCAAGAGCAACAGCTCAGAAATGAGAATAAGTGGAACTATACTAAAAGAAAAGACTGGCTTTATATCAAAAGATTGACAAATCAATTCACATTTACATGTTTTAAATTAGAGCAACATATTTGTATATGTACCATTTTTATATATTACTGCCTTAATTGATTTTTTTAACTGACTAGCTACTGCTTCAAAAATATCAGATAATATTTTTTTACTGAAATTCGAGAATCTTTTGGACAAGGCTGTTAATCTCTTAAATTTAAGAGACTTTTAAAAAGCTATACAGACAAATGTTTTAAAAGATAAGCCTTTCACATATCCTGAAAATATATATTGCAAATACATCTATCTATTTAACAGTGAGTCTCATTGAACTGCCTCTTATTTTGTTACATTTGTTCACATTCACCAACTCCAGCCATCCTCTCCCACTAACTGTCCTTGGAATCCAGCAGTTCTAGGCATTACTCTTGTTAAGAACACCAATTAAACTTTCACTATTTATCTAACATGATATTTATCACGTGAGACTGCTGCAATTACCTCTTTGAAATGCTCCCTGTCTTCATTTTCAGTGACAATTCAGACTTCTGCCTTTTCCTCCTACCTCCCTGGATGCACACTGGGTATTTTTTTCCCGACCTTAAATGTTAGTAATCAACAGGTTCTTTCTTTTTTTTTTTTAATTTTTTTTCAAGTATAGTTGATTTACAATGTTATGTTAGTTTCAGGTGTACAGCAAAGTGAATCAGTTATACACATACATATATCCACTCTTTTTTAGATTCTTTTCCCATATAGGTCATTACAGAGTATTGAGTAGAGTTCCCTGTGTTATATAGTAGATTCTTATTAGTTATCTATTTTATATATAGAAGTGTGTATATGTCAATCCCAATTTTCCAATTTATCCCTACCCCACTTACACCCTGGTAACCATAAGATTGTTTTCTATATCTGTAACTCTATTTCTGCTTTGTAAATAAGTTCATTTACACTCCTTTTTTAGATTCCACATATAAGCAATATCATATGATATTTGTCTTTCACTGTCTGACTTACTTCACTCAGTATGACGATATCTAGGTCCATCCATGTTGCTACAAATATACCTTTCTGTTTCTTTTCCCTTTCTATGTACCTCATCTTTCTAGTCTCAGAATTCAACCAATATATGTACGCTGATGTTTCCTACTCTAAAAACGTCTAGGTTTTATCCTGAGTAATAGTCTTGACCACCCTACCTATCATAGTAGATGGATGACCTACAGGCATCTGAAACTCAAAGGAAAAAATATACAGATGTACGTGGGAATGAATATGGCCACAAATAGTCAATACAGTACTGAAGAAGTGTGCAAAGAGGACAGAGTCTACCTGATATAATGATGTATTTTACTGTTCCAACTATTAGGAGAGCATGGCATTGGTTAAAAGATAGAAAGGTAGGCTAGTGAAGCAGAAGTGAGTATGAAAACAGACTCACACATATATGGACATTAGATTGAAGAAAAAGGTAATATTCAGATCATCACAGTAATTTGTTCTGAGTTCACTGAATACCTATGTGAAGAAAAAGAACTTGATCTCTCACTTGATCTCATCACATCATAGATAAAACAATAACTCCATGTGCATTTTGAATTTGAATGAAAAAAGTAAAAACAAATAAGTAAAATCAAAATGAAATCTTACAGAGTAAATCAAAATAAGGAAATTTTTCTGATTTTAAAATTAACAAAGATTTTATAAAAGGGACACAGAGGAAAATAATCCTGAATTGTAAAATGTTAAAATTTAGAATTTGTAATTATCAAAAGGCAACATTAAAATTATGAAAATGCTAGCCTCATCCATCAGAGGGCAGACAGCAGAAGCAAGAAGAACTATAAATCCTGCAGCCTGTGGAAGAAAAACCCAATTCACAGAAAGATAGAAAACATGAAAAGGCAGAGGGCTATGTACAAGATGAAGGAACAAGATAAAACCCCAGGAAAACAACTAAATGAACTAGAGATAGGCAACCTTCCAGAAAAATAATTCAGAATAATGATAGTGAAGATGATCCAGGACCTTGGAAAAAGAATGGAGGCAAAGATCAAGAAGGTGCAACAAATGTTTAACAAGGACCTAGAAGAATTAAAGAAGAAATGAACAGAGATGAACAATACAATAACTGAAATGAAAACTACACTAGAAGGAATCAATAGCAGAATAACTGAGGTAGAATAATGGATAACTGACCTGGAAGACAGAATGGTGGAATTCACTGCTGTGCAAGAGAATAAAGAAAAGAGAATGAAAAGAAATGAAGACAGCTGAAGAGACCTCTGGGACAACATTAAATGCAACAACATTAGCATTATAAGGGTCCCAGAAGGAAAAGAGAGAGAGAAAAGACCAGAGAAAATATTTGAAGAGATTATAGTCAAGAACTTCCCTAACATGGGAAAGGAAATAGCCACCCAAGTACAGGAAGCTCAGCAAGTCCCATACAGGATAAACCCAATGAGAAACATGCTGAGACACATAATAATCAAATTGACAAAAATTAAAGACAAAGAAAAGTTATTGAAAGCAGCAAGGGAAAAATGACAAATAACATAAAAGGGAACTCCAATAAAGTTAACAGCTGATTTCTCAGCAGAAACTCTACAAGCCAGAAGGGAGTGGTATGATATACTTAAAGTGATGAAAGGGAACAACCTACAACCAAGATTACTCTACCTGGCAAGGATCTCATTTAGATTCAAAGGAGAAATCAAAAGCTTTACAGACAAGCAAAAGCTAAGAGAACTCAGCACCACCAAACCAGCTCTACAATAAATGCTACAGGAACTTCTCTAAGTGGGAAACACAAGAGAAGAAAAGGACCTACAAAAACGAATCCAAAACAATTAAGAAAATGGTCATAGGAACATAATATCGATAATTACCTTAAACATGAATGGATTAAATGCTCCAACTAAAAGACACAGGCTTGCTGAATGGATACAAAAACAAGACGTATATATATGCTGTCTACAAGAGACCCACTTCAGACCTAGGGACACATACAGACTGAAAGTGAGGGGATGGAAAAAGATATTCCATGCAAATGGAAATCAAAAGAAAGCTGGGGTAGCAATACTCATATCAGATAAAATAGACTTTAAAATAAAGAATGTTACAAGAGACAAGGAAGGACACTACATAATGATCAAGGGATCAATCAGAGAAGAAGATATAACAATTATAAATATGTATGCACCCAACATAGGAGCACTTGAATACATAAGGCAACTGCTAACAGCTATAAAAGAGGAAATCAACAGTAACACAATAATAGTCGGGAACTTTAACACCTCACTTACACCAATGGACAGATCATCCAAAATGAAAATAAATAAGGAAACAGAAGCTTTAAGTGACACAATAGATCAGATAGATTTAACTGATATTTATAGGACATTCCATCCAAAAACACCAGATTACACTTTCTTCTCAAGTGTTCACAGAACATTTTCCCAGTTAGATCACATCTTGGGTCACAAATCAAGCCTCAGTAAATTTAAGAAAATTGAAATCATATCCAACATCTTTTCTGACCACAATGTTATGAGATTAGAAATGAATTACAGGGAAAAAAAAGTAAAAAGCACAAACATATGGAGGCTAAACAATACGTTACTAAATAACGAAGAGATCACTGAAGAAATCAAAGAGGAAATCGAAAAATACCTAGAGACAAATGACAATGAAAACACGAGGATCCAAAACCTATGGGATGCAGCAAAAACAGTTCTAGGAAGGAATTTTATACGTATAAAAGCCTACCTCAAGAAACAATAAAAATCTCAAATAAACAATCTAACCTTACACCCAAAGGAACTAGAGAAAGAAGAACAAACAAAACCCAAAGTTAGCAGAAGGAAAGAAATCATAAAGACCAGAGCAGAAATAAATGAAATAGAAACAAAGAAAACATAGCAAACATCAATAAAACTAAAAGCTGGTTCTTTGAGAAGATAAACAAAATTGATAAATCATTAGCCCGACTCATTAAGAAAGAGAGGGAGAGGACTCAAATCAATAAAATTAGAACTGAGAAAGAAGTTACAACAGACACAGCAGAAATACAAAGCATCCTAAGAGACTACTACAAGCAACTCTATGACAATGAAATGGACAACCTGGAAAAAAGGGACAAATTCTTAGAAAGGTATAACCTTCCAAGACTGAACCAGGAAGAAATAGAAAATATGAACAGACCAATCACAAGTAATGAAATTGAAACTGTGATTAAAAATCTTCCAACAAAGAAAAGTCCAAGACCAGATGGCTTCACAGGTGAATTCTCTGAAACATTTAGTGAAGAGCTAACACTCATCCTTCTCAAACGCTTCCAAAAATTGCAGAGGAAGGAACACTCCCAAACTCATTCTATGAGGCCAACGTCACACTGATACCAAAACCAGACAAAGATACTACAAAAAAAGAAAATTACAGACCAATATCACTGATGAATATACATGCAGAAATCCTCAACAAAATACTAGCAAACAGAATCCAACAACACTTTAAAAGGATCATACACCATGATCATGTGGGGTTTACCCCAGGGATGCAAGGAATCTTCAACATATGCAAATCAATCACTGTGATACACCATATTAACAAATTGAAGAAGAAAAATCATAAGATCATCTCAGTAGATGCAGAAAACTCTTTTGGCAAAACTCAACACCCATTTATGATAAATACTCTCCAGAAAGTGAGCATAAGGGGAACCTACCTCAACATAATAAAGACAATATATGACAAACCTACAGCAAACATCATTTTCAATTGTGAAAAACTGAAAGCATTTCCTCTAAGATCAGGAACCAGACAAGGATGTCCACTCTCACCACTATTATTCAACACAGTTTTGGAAGTCCTGGCCACGACAATCAGAGAAGAAAAATAAATAAAAGGAATACAGATTGGAAAAGAAGAAGTAAAGCTGTCACTGTTTGCAGATGACATGATGTTATACATAGAGAATTCTAAAAATGCCACCAGAAATCTCCTAGAGCTAATCAATGAATTTGGTAAAGTTGCAGGATATGAAATTAATGCACAGAAATCTCTTGCATTCCTGTACACTAATGATGAAAAATCTGAAAGAGAAATTAAGAAAACACTCCCTTTTACCATTGCAACAAAAAGAATAAAATACCTAAGAATAAATCTACCTAGGTAGACAAAAGACCTATATGCAGAAAGTGATAAAACACTGTTGAAAGAAATTAAAGATGATACCAACAGATGGAGAGATATACCATGTTCTTGCATTGGAAGAATTAGTATTGTGAAAATGACTATACTACCCAAAACAATCTACAGATTCAATGCAATCTCTATCAAATTACCAATGGCATTTTCTACAGAACTAGAACAAATCATCTTAAAATTTGTATGGAGAGGGGACCTTGAAGATGGCGGAAGAGTAAGACGCGGAGATCGCCTTCCTCCCCACGGATACACCAGAAAGACATCTACACGTGGAACACCTCCTACAGAACACCTACTGAAGGCTGGCAGAAGATCTCAGACCTCCCAAAAGGCAAGAAACTCCCCACGTACCTGGGTAGGGCAAAAGAAAAAAAAGAAAAAACAGAGACAAAAGAATAAGGACGGCACCTGCACCAGTGGGAGGGAGCTGTGAAGATGGAAAAGTTTCCACACACTAGGAAGACCCTCCGCGGGCGGAGACTGCGGGAGGCGGAGGGGGGAGCTTCGGCACCGCGGAGTAGTGCACAGCGACGGGTGTGGAGAGCAAAGCGGGGAGATTCCCGCACAGAGGATCGGTGCCGACCGGCACTCACCAGCCCGAGAGGCTTGCTGCTCACCCGCCGGGGCGGGCGGGGCTGCGAGCTGAGGCTCGGGTTTCGGTTTTGGACAGAGCGCAGGGAGAGGACTGGGGTTGGCGGCTTGAACATACCCTAAAGGGGTTAGTGCACCACGACTAGCCGGGAGGGAGTTCGGGGAAAAGCCTGCACCTGCCGAAGAGGCAAGAGACTTTTTCTTCCCTCTTTGTTTCCTGGTGCGCGAGGAGAGGGGTTTAAGAGCGCTACTTAAAGGAACTCCAGAGACGGGCGCAAGCCGCGGCTAAAAGCGCGGACCCCAGAGACGGGCAGGAGACGCTAAGGCTGCTGTTGCCGCCACCAAGGGGCCTGTGTGCGAGCACAGGTCACCCTCCACACCCCTCCTCCGCGGAGCCTGTGCCGCCCACCACTGCCAGGTTCCCGGGATCCAGGGACAACTTCCCCGGGAGAACGCACGGCGGGCCTCAGGGTGGTGCAACGTCACGCCGGCCTCTGCCGCAACGTCACGCCGCCTCTGACGCCGCAGGCCCGCCCCGCACGCAGTGCCCCTCCTTCCCCCCCCACCCCCGGCCTGAGTGAGCCGGAGGCCCCGAATCAGCAGCTCCTTTAACCCCGTCCTGTCTGAGCAAAAAACAGACGCCCTCCAGCGACCTACACGCAGAGGCAGGGCCAAATCCGAAGCTGAGCTCCTGTGAACTGTGAGAACAAAGAAGAGAAAGGGAAATCTCTCCCAGCAGCCTCAGAAGCAGCGGATTAAAGCTCCACAATCAACTTGATATACCCTGCATCTGTGGAATACCTGAATAGACAAGGAATGATCCCAAATTGAAGAGGTGGAATTTAGGAGCGAGATCTATGATTTTTTTCCCTTTTCCTCTTTTTGTGAATGTGTACGTGTATGCTTCTGTGTGAGATCTTGTCTGTATACTCTTGCTTCCACCATTTGTCCTAGGGCTCTATCCGTCCATATTTTTTAAAAAAAAATTTTTTTCTTAATAATTAATTTTAATTGTAATAACTTTATTATACTTTACCTTCGTTCTTTCTTTCTTTCTTTCCTTCCTTCCTTCCCTCCTTTAGACAACGAATCACCCCAAATTGAGGAGGTGGTCTCTGAGAGCAAGATTTATGATTTTTCCCCCTTTACCTCTTTTTGTGAAGGTATATGTGTATGCTTCTGTGTAAGATTTTCTCTGTATAGCTTTGCTTCCAACATTTGTCCTAAGGTTCTATCCGTCCCTTTTTTTTTTCTAAATATTTTTTAATTCAATAACTATATTATACTTTATTTTATTTTTACTGTATCTTCTTTCTTTCTGTCTTTTTTCCTTCTTTCCCTCCTTCCTTCCTTCCTTCCTTCCTCCCTCCCTCCCTCCCTCCCTCCTTTCTTTCCTTCTTTGCTTCTTTCTTCCTTCCTTCCTTTCCTCCTTTCCTTCTTTCTTTCCTCATACTTCTACTAATTCTCTCTACTTTTTCTCCCTTTTATTCTGAGCCGTGTGGATGAAAGGCTCTTGGTGCTCCAGCCAGGAGTCAGGGCTCTGCCTCTGAGGTAGGAGAGCCAACTTCAGGACACTGGTCAACAAGAGACCTCCCAGCTCCACATAATATTAAATGGCGGAAATCTTCCAGAGACCTCCATCTTAACACCAGCACCCAGCTTCACTCAACGACCAGCAAGCCACAGTGCTGGACAACCTATGCCAAACAACTAGCAAAACAGGAACACAACCCCACCCCTTAGCAGAGAGGCTACCTAAAATCATAATAAGGCCACAGACACCCCAAAACACACCACCAGACGTGAACCTGCCCACTAGAGAGACAAGATCCAGCCTCATCCACCACAACACAGGCACTAGTCCCCTCCACCAGGAAACCTACACAACCCACTGAAACAACCTTAGCCACTGGAGACAGACATCAAAAACAACGGGAACTACGAACGTGCAGCCTGCAAAAAGGAGACCCCAAACACAGTAAGATAAGCAAAATGAGAAGACAGAAAAACACACAGCAGATGAAGGAGCAAGATAAAAATGCACCAGACCTAACAAATGAAGAGGAAATAGGCAGTCTACCTGAAAAAGAATTCAGAATAATGATAGTAAGGATGATCCGAAATCTTGGAAGTAGAATGGACAAAATGCAAGAAACAGTTAACAAGGACCTAGAAGAAATAAAGATGAAACAAGCAACGATGAACAACGCAATAAATGAAATTAAAAGTATTCTAGATGGGATCAATAGCAGAATAACTGAGGCAGAAGAACGGATAAGTGACCTGGAAGATAAAATAGTGGAAATAACTACTGCAGAGCAGAATAAAGAAAAAAGAATGAAAAGAACTGAGGACAGTCTCAGAGACCTCTGGGACAACATTAAACGCACCAACATTTGAATTATAGGGGTTCCAGAAGAAGAAGAGAAAAAGAAAGGGACTGAGAAAATATTTGAAGAGATTATAGTTGAAAACTTCCCTAATATGGGAAAGGAAATAGTTAATCAAGTCCAAGAAGCACAGAGAGTCCCATACAGGATAAATACAAGGAGAAATACGCCAAGACACATATTAATCAAACTGTCAAAAATTAAATACAAAGAAAGCATATTAAAAGCAGCAAGGGAAAAACAACAAATAACACACAAGGGAATCCCCATAAGGTTAACAGCTGATCTCTCAGCAGAAACCCTACAAGCCAGAATGGAGTGGCAGGACATACTGAAAGTGATGAAGGAGAAAAACCTGCAACCAAGACTACTCTACCCAGCAAGGATCTCATTGAGATTTGATGGAGAAATTAAAACCTTTACAGACAAGCAAAAGCTGAGAGAGTTCAGCACCACCAAACCAGCTTTACAACAAATGCTAAAGGAACTTCTCTAAGCAAGAAACACAAGAGAAGGAAAAGACCTGCAATAACGAACCCAAAACAATAAAGAGAATGGGAATAGGAACATACATATCGATAATTACCTTAAATGTAAATGGACTAAATGCTCCCACCAAAAGACACAGATTGGCTGAACGGATACAAAAACAAGACCCTTATATATGCTGTCTACAAGAGACCCACTTCAGACCTAGAGACACATACAGACTGAAAGTAAGGGGATGGAAAAAGATATTCCATGCAAATAGAAACCAAAAGAAAGCTGGAGTAGCAATTCTCATATCAGACAAAATAGACTTTAAAATAAGGACTATTAAAAGAGACAAAGAAGGACACTGCATAATGATAAAGGGATCGATCCAAGAAGAAGATATAACAATTGTAAATATTTATACACCCAACATAGGAGCACCTCAATACATAAGGCAAATGCTAACAACCATAAAAGGGGAGATCGACAGTAACACATTCATACTAGGGGACTTTAACACCCCACTTTCACCCATGGACAGATCATCCAAAATGAAAATAAATAAGGAAACACAAGCTTTAAATGATACATTAAACAAGATGGACTTAATTGATATTTATAGGACACTCCATCCAAAAACAACAGAATACACATTTTTCTCAAGTGCTCATGGAACATTCTCCAGGATAGATCATATCTTGGGTCACAAATCAAGCCTTGGTAAATTTAAGAAAATTGAAATTGTATCAAGTATCTTTTCTGACCACAACGCCATGAGACTAGATATCAATTACAGGAAAAGATCTGTAAAAAATACAAACACATGGAGGCTAAACAATACACTACTTAATAATGAAGTGATCACTGAAGAAATCAAAGAGGAAATAAAAAAATACCTAGAAACGAATGACAATGGAGACACAATGACCCAAAACCTATGGGATGCAGCAAAAGCAGTTCTAAGGGGGAAGTTTATAGCAATACAAGCCCACCTTAAGAAGCAGGAAACATCTCGAATAAACAACCTAACCTTGCACCTCAAGCAATTAGAGCAAGAAGAACAAAAAAACCCCAAAGCTAGCAGAAGGAAAGAAATCATAAAAATCAGATCAGAAATAAATGAAAAAGAAATGAAGGAAACGATAGCAAAGATCAATAAAACTAAAAGCTGGTTCTTTGAGAAGATAAACAAAATAGATAAACCACTAGCCAGACTCATCAAGAAAAAAAGGGAGAAGACTCAAATCAATAGAATTAGAAATGAAAAAGGAGAAGTAACAACTGACACTGCAGAAATAAAAAAAATCCTGAGAGATTACTACAAGCAACTCTATGCCAATAAAATGGACAATCTGGAAGAAATGGACAAATTCCTAGAAATGCACAACCTGCCAAGACTGAATCAGGAAGAAATAGAAAATATGAGCAGACCAATCACAAACACTGAAATTGAAACTGTGATTAAAAATCTTCCAACAAACAAAAGCCCAGGACGAAATGGCTTCACAGGTGAATTCTATCAAATGTTTAGAGAAGAGCTAACACCTATGCTTCTCGAACTCTTCCAAAATATAGCAGAGGGAGGAACACTCCCAAATTCCTTCTACGAGGCCACCATCACCTTGATACCAAAACCAGACAAGGATGTCACAAAGAAAGAAAACTACAGGCCAATATCACTGATGAACATAGATGCAAAAATCCTCAACAAAATACTAGCAAACAGAATCCAACAGCACATTAAAAGGATCATACACCATGATCAAGTGGAGTTTATTCCAGGAATGCAAGGATTCTTCAATATACGCAAATCTATCAATGTGATAAACCATATTAACAAATTGAAGGAGAAAAACCATATGATCATCTCAATAGATGCAGAGAAAGCTTTTGACAAAATTCAACACCCATTTATGATAAAAACCCTGCAGAAAGTAGGCATAGAGGGAACTTTCCTCAACATAATAAAGGCCATATATGACAAGCCCACAGCAAACATCATCCTCAATGGTGAAAAACTGAAAGCATTTCCACTAAGATCAGGAACAAGACAAGGTTGCCCACTCTCACCACTCTTATTCAACATAGTTTTGGAAGTTTTAGCCACAGCAATCAGAGAAGAAAAGGAAATAAAAGGAATCCAAATTGGAAAAGAAGAAGTAAAGCTGTCACTGTTTGCAGATGACATGATACTATACATAGAGAATCCTAAAGATGCTACCAGAAAACTATTAGAGCTAATCAATGAATTTGGTAAAGTAGCAGGATACAAAATTAATGCACAGAAATCTCTGGCATTCCTATATACTAATGATGAAAAATCTGAAAGTGAAATCAAGAAAACACTCCCATTTACCATTGCAACAAAAAGAATAAAATATCTAGGAATAAGCCTACCTAAGGAGACGAAAGACCTGTATGCAGAAAATTATAAGACAGTGATGAAAGAAATTAAAGATGATACAAATAGATGGAGAGATATACCATGTTCTTGGATGGGAAGAATCAACATTGTGAAAATGACTCTACTACCCAAAGCAATCTACAGATTCAATGCAATCCCTATCAAACTACCACTGGCATTTTTCACAGAACTAGGACAAAAAATTTCGCAATTTGTATGGAAACACGAAAGACCCCGAATAGCCAAAGCAATCTTGAGAACGAAAAAAGGAGCTGGAGGAATCAGGGTCCCTGACTTCAGACTATACTACAAAGCTACAGTAATCAAGACAGTATGGTACTGGCACAAAAACAGAAAGATAGATCAATGGAACAGGATAGAAAGCCCAGAGATAAACCCACGCACATATGGACACCTTATCTTTGATAAAAGTGGCAGGAATGTACAGTGGAGAAAGGACAGCCTCTTCAATAAATGGTGCTGGGAAAACTGGACAGGTACATGTAAAAGTATGAGGTTAGATCACTCCCTAACACCATACACAAAAATAAGTTCAAAGTGGATTAAAGACCTAAGTGTAAGGCCAGAAACTATCAAACTCTTAGAGGAAAACATAGGCAGAACACACTATGACATAAATCACAGCAAGATCCTTTCTGACCCACCTCCTAGGGTAATGGAAATAAAAACAAAAATAAACAAATGGGACCTAATGAAACTTCAAAGCTTTTGCACAGCAAAGGAAACCATGATCAAGATCAAAAGACAACCCTCAGAATGGGAGAAAATATTTGCAAATGAAGCAACTGACAAAGGATTAATCTCCAAAATTTACAAGCAGCTCATGCAGCTCAATAACAAAAAAACAAACAACCCAATCCAAAAATGGGCAGAAGACCTAAATAGACATTTCTCCAAAGAAGATATACAGAATGCCAACAAACACATGAAAGAGTGCTCAACATCATTAATCATTAGAGAAATGCAAATCAAAACTACAATGAGATATCATCTCACACCAGTCAGAATGGCCATCATCAAAAAATCTAGAAACAATAAATGCTGGAGAGGGTGTGGAGAAAAGGGAACACTCTTGCACTGCTGGTGGGAATGTGAATTGGTTCAGCCACTATGGAGAACAGTATGGAGGTTCTTTAAAAAACTACAAATAGAGTTACCATATGACCCAGGAATCCCACTACTGGGCATATACCCTGAGAAAACCAAAATTCAAAAAGAGTCATGTACCAAAATGTTCATTGCACCTCTGTTTACAATAGCCCGGAAATGGAAACAACCTAAGCGCCCATCATCGGATGAATGGATAAAGAAGATGTGGCACATATATACAATGGAATATTACTCAGCCTTAAAAAGAAATGAAATTGAGCTATTTGTAATGAGATGGATAGACCTAGAGTCTGTCATACAGAGTGAAGTAAGTCAGAAAGAAAAAGACAAATACCGTATGCTAACACATATATATGGAATTTAAGGGGAAAAAAATGTCATGAAGAACCTAGGGGTAAGACAGGAATAAAGACGCAGACCTACTGGAGAACGGACTTGAGGATATGGGGAGGGGGAAGGGTGAGCTTTGACAGGGCGAGAGAGAGTCATGGACATATACACATTAACAAACGTAGTAAGGTAGATAGCTAGGGGAAGCAGCTGCAAGGCACAGGGATATTAGCTCGGTGCTTTGTGACAGCCTGGAGGGGTGGGATAGAGAGAGTGGGAGGGAGAGAGAGGGAAGACATATGGGAACATTTGTATATGTATAACTGATTCACTTTGTTATAAAGCAGAAACTAACACACCATTGTAAAGCAATTATACCCCAATAAAGATGTTTAAAAAAAAAAAAAATTGTATGGAGACACAAAAAAGCCCAAATAACAAAAGCAGTCGTGATGGAAAAAAACAGAGCTGGAGGAATCAGACTCCCTGACTTCAGACTGTACTATAAAGCTACAGTGATCAAGACAATATGGTACTGGCATAAAAACAGAAACATAGATCAATGGAACAAGATAGAAAGCCCAGAGATAAACCCACACACCTATGGTCAACTAATCTTTGACAAAGGAGGCAAGGATATACAATGGAGAAAAGACAGCCTCTTCTATAAGTGGTGCTGGGAAAACTGGATAACTACATGTAAAAGAATGAAATTAGAACACTCCCTAACACCATACACAAAAATAAACTCAAAATGGATTTGAGACCTAAATGTGAGACCGAATGTTATGAAACTCTTAGAGGAAAACATAGGAAAAGCACTCTTTGACATTAATCACATCAAGATCTTTTTTGATCCACCTCCTAGAGTAATGGAAATAAAAACAAAAATAAACAAATGGGACCTAATGAAACTTAAAAGGTTTTGCACAGCAAATGAAACCATAAACAAGACGAAAAGACAACTCTCAGAATGGGAGAAAATATTTACAAATGAATTAACGAACAAAGGATTAATCTCCAAAATATATAAACAGCTCATGCAGCTCAATATTAAAGAAACAAACAACCCAATCCAAAAATGGGCAGAAGAACTAAATAGACATTTCTCCAAAGAAGACATACAGATGGCCAAGAAGCACATGAAAAGCTGCTCAACATCACTAATTATTAGAGAACTACAAATCAAAACCACAAGGAGGTAGCACCACACACCAGTTAGAATGGGCATCATCAGAAAATCTACAAACAACAAATGCTGGAGAGAGTGTGGAGAAAAGGGAACCCTCTTGCACTGTTGGTGGGAATGTAAATTGATATAGCCAGTATGGAGAAAAGTATGGAGGTTCTTTAAAGAACTAAAAATAGAATTGCTATATGATTCCCAATCCCACTACTGGGCATATACCCAGGGAAAACCATAAATGAAAAAGACACATGCACCTCAATGTTTATTGCAGCACTATTAACAATAGCCACGTCATGGAAGCAACCTAAATGCCCATGTAGAGATGAATGGATAAAGAAGATGTGGTACATATATACAATGGAATATTTATTACTCAGCCATAAAAAGGAACAAAATTGAGTCATTTTTTGAGACGTGGATTGATGTAGAGACTGTCATACAGAGTCAAATAAGTCAGAAAGAGAAAAACAAATATCGTATATTAATGCATGTATGTGGAACCTAGGAAAAATGGTACAGATGAACCGCTTTGCAGGGCAGAAGTTGAGACACAGATGTAGAGAACAAACGTTCTCTATGTTGAGGTACTGTGGTGAGAGGGAGGGAGGGGAGGAGGTGAAATTTAAACAGGGTGTCAAGAAAGGCCTTGCTGAAGAGGTGGTGCATAAATAAATAAATAACTAAAAGAAATGAGGAGGTGAACTGTGTACATATCTTGGGGAAACTACTTGAGGCAGAGGAGATAGAAATTCTGAAGATCCTGAGGCAGGTGCTTGACAGTCCTGTTCAACAAGCTATGGGGGCCAGATTGACAAGTGGGAGTGAGCAAAGATAAGAGTGATATCAGGTCTCAGAGATACCTGGATGGCTAGGTCATGTGGAGCCTGTCAGGCCCTTGTAAGGACATCAAACAATGCAAGATCCTGATGAGAAGAATGACATGTTTTTAATATTTTAACAGGATTGTTCTGATGGCTGTGTGGAGAATAGACTGAAGGGCGGCAACCATGGGATCAGGAAGAAGAGTAAGGAGGCAATGATAAAAAAGGAAGAGATGATGGTGATTTGGAACAGAGTGGTAGCCATGGAGGTGGTTGGAAGTTGTCCCTTCATGGATGTTTTGTGAAGGTAGAGCTCTGGTATTAGTGGATAGAAGGAACTTGTGACAGTTCTTAAGATTTGGAGCTGGAACATGTGGAAGAATGGTGTCATTCATCTACCTGAGATGGGAAAAAAGAAGAGAAGTGCAAGGTCTTAAAAGGTAGTTAAGAGGAAGACCAGGAGTTCGGTTTTGAGCTATTCAGTTTGAGATAACTAAGTCAAAGTTGACTCTACAAACCTGGAGGTGATGGGAGAAATTGGGGCTAGAAATAAAATTTGGTACTCATCTGCCTCGAGCAATGTTTGAAGTTGGAAGACTGTGAGATCCATCAGAGAATAAGTCTGGATAGAAAAATTAAAAACGAAGAAGAAGAAACCTAAGGACTGAGCCGTGGGGCACAATATGTAGAGATCAGGATGGTGAGGAAGAAATGGCACAGGGAAGAGTGCACAGAAAGACCAAAGCATGGTGGAAAAAATGTTGAAAAGAAAAGCCAAGTAAGAAAGTGTTTCAAGTAAGAGTGGATGATGAACTAGGTCAAGTAATGTTAATTAAATGAGGACTTAGTGTTGTGGTGTTCACTGGAGACCTTGTTCATGACAAGTGGGTGGTTGGAATGACAGTCTGATTGGAGTGGGTTCAGGAAAATGGGAGAAGAGCCTTCAGAGGTAGGGATTACTGACATCTTCAAGGAGATTTTCCATAAGAAGGAGACAAATGGAAAAATAGCTGTTAAGAAGGCAAGAGCGGAATGTTAAGGAAAGAAGCAAAAACGGAACACAATGGAAAAACTGTAGGGGTATAAGAAGAAATGCTTAGATATTTGGAGGTATAATAGTATTAAGGTATGTATGATGGAATTAAAATGTTGCTTGTGCAGCCTCATAAATTAGGATATAGGAACTCACTGAAGTTGTTGCTGGCATTTACAATTTCATATTTTAAAGGTATTAGAAAAAATAATCCTAAGAGAAACAAAGAATCAAGTAATGTTTGAGGTTTTGGAATATAAACGCATTGACATTATATATCAACTCTAAGCTTAGTTGTTTAAATTTTTGAATAAGTATGTTTTTTATGATGTTTCAGAGCCACATTTGCAATTCTCATCTCTCTCCACACACCATGAATCTTTCCCACATGCAGAGCTTCCATTGACTTCAAAGAAAAGATTTCATGTGCAAGCAATAGGACTGGCTTAAGAATTGAACCTAAAGAAAATGCAGATACTGCAAATGTATTGAGAGAGGAGTACAACGTATATTCAGTGGGTATTTACAAATATATCAATAATCCATTCTGGAAATGTGTCCTTTCACAAACAAGTTGAAATGCTTATTGCAAATTTTACAAAAATGCATTCAGGCACTACTTATCTTAAGGCAAACTAATTAAGGCAAACTAAAATTCGAAAAGAGCTATTAGGAGTTCTATCATTCTTATCGTTAGACTCACAACAATATATATCACAAAGGTGGAATTATCTCACAAAAAGCATTTTCTTTTCATCATTCACTATATAGCTTACTCTGTAATCTAAATCTATATAAATTATAGGTGATTTATGTAAAAGACATATACTACTTAGAAGAACAAGTAATTTTTTTTAAAAAAAGCTAGTTTTCTTTTATCAACAAATTAACTCTCATATTTTAAAGATACAATTAAAATTGTTCATGTTCTCCATAATTTATTCCCATCTCTCCTTTTTTACCTCTCTCTGTCTCTGCCTCTGTCTCTCTCTTACCTTAGCTCTGTTGGCTTGACTGCCAAGGTAATTTAAAAAAATTAAACTGTAGTACCATGGTTCCATACCAAAAATATATTGCTGTGCATTCAACTGCAATATTCCTCCTGAGGCCAAAACATTATTTTCACAAAGAATAATGCTATGCAAAATAACGGGAAACATACTGTGAATAATGTTTTACTTATGAAACACTTGGTGCTGTTACCAAAACATTGGCTTTGTGTATGCAAATGTAAATAGCCATAAAGAAATGACAACATAACAGTTTGTGGATATATTAAATATATTTCAGTTGTGAGTACGTCAATTGTTAGTTAATTTTCCTTAAGAAAAAATTGCATGGTTATACTTTTAGCAATATTAGAAAAGCTTATGGATTATAATTTTACCCAGAGTCAAAAATATTAAAAGATGAATATTAGTACACATATAATTTCTGGTGTTTCTATTAACTAGCATAAAGTCATTTATCTGAAAGCAAATTTCTTAAAATATGCTTATAATATATAATGAGGACAGGAGAATTATTCTGTACAGATATGGAAAGCAGTCTGCAATATATTACTTATTTGCACAAATTTTATTTGTTTTTATAAATTTCACAAATATTCATTCAGTTTTTGTTTTTTATTTCCAGTTTTACTGATATATAATGAACATACAGCACTGTATAAGTTTAACATGTTCAAATAATGATTTGACTTACATACATCATGCAGTGATTACCACCATAAGTTTAGTGAACATCATCATCTCATACAGACACAAAATAAAAGAAAAAGAAAAAATAATTTTTCCTGTGATGAGAACTCTTAGGATTTAGATTCTTAACAACATTCATATATAACATACAACAGTATTAATTATACTAATCATGTTGTACATTACATACCTAGTACTCATTTATCTTATAACTGGATTTTTTTGACTTTAGACCACCTTTGTCCCATTCCCTCTCCCTCCACCCCCTGACTCTGGCAGCCACATATCTGATCTCTTTTTCTATGAGTCCATTAGGTAGTTTGTTCATTTTTTGAAATAAAATTGACCTACAATATTACGTTAGTTCCTCGCACACACATAGTGATCTGATATTTGTATACATTACAAAATGATCACCATGGTAAATCTTGTTACCATCTGTTACCATACAAAGATATTACATTATTATTGACTGTATTTCCCACACTGTGCATTTCATTCTCAGTGATTCGTTAATTCTGAAACTGGAAGTTTCCCTCATCTATTTCTCTCACCCTCCCACAACCCTTTCCTCTGGCAACCACCTGTTTGTTCTCTGTATCTATGACTATTTTTCTGTTTTGTAATGTTTATTCATTTGTTTTGTTTTTTAGGTTCCACATATAATTGAAATCATACAATATTTGTCTTTCTCTGTTTGACTTATTTTACTTAATATAATATGTTCTAGGTCCATCCATATTGTCGTCAGTAGCAAGATTTCATTTTTTTTATGGCTAATATTCCATTGTATGTATATATATACCACCTCTTCTTTATCCATTCATCTAGTGATAGGCACCTAGGATGCTTCCATACCTTGTCCATTGTGAATACTCCAATGAACATTGGGGCACATATGTCTTTTCGAATTAGTGTTTTTGTTTTCTTTGAAATAATGCTCAGAAGTGGAATTGTTGGATTGTAGTTCTATTTTTAAGTTTTTCAGGAACTTTCACACTGTTTTCCATAGTGGCTGCACTAATTTACATTCCCACCAACAGTGCACAAATGTTCCCTTTTCTCTACACCCTCACCAACACCTGTTATTTGTCATTGTTTTGATAATATCCCTTCTGACAGGTGTGAGGTGATAGCTCATTGTGGTTTTGATTTGCATTTCCCCAATGGTTTGTGATATTGAGCACCTTTTCATATATCTGTTGGCTATCTATATGTCTTTCTTTGGAAAAATGTTTATTCAAGTCCTCTGCCCATTTTTAAATCAGGTTGGAGCAAATTTTCATGTGCTTATCTGCCATCTGTACAACTACTTTGATGAAGTGTCTGTTAGGATTCTTGGCCCATTTTTTAATCATGTTGTTTGTTTTCTTATTGTTGAACTTCAAGAATTATTTTATGTTTTGGACAATTGTCCTTTATCAAATGTATCTTTTGCAAATATTTCTCCCAGTCTGTGGATTTTCTTTTCATTCTCTTGCCAGTCTTTTGCTGACCAAAACTTTAATGATTCCAGCTCATAAATTCTTTCATGGATTTTGCCTTCGGTGTTGAATCTAAAAATTTATCATCATTCCCAAGGTCATCCAGGTTTTCTCCTGTTGTTTTGTAGGAGTTTTATAGCTGTGCATTTTACATTTAGGTGTGGGATCCATTTTAAATTATTTTATGTGAAAAGTGTAAAGTCTGTGTCTAGATTTGTTTTTTTGCATGTGGATGTCCAGTTGCTCTAGGACAATTTTTTTTTTCAATACAGTTTTTGCTCCATTGTATTGCTTTTGGTCCCTTGTCAAAAACCAATTCACCATATTTATATGGGTCTACTTCTGGCCTCTGTATTCTGTTCCATCTGTCTGCTTATACTTTTGCCAGTACCACATTGTATTGATTACTGTAGCTCTATAAGTCTTGAAATCAAGTAGTATCAGTCCTCCAATTCGTTCTCCTTCAATATTGTTTTGGTTCTTCTGGATCTTTCGCTCCTCTATATAAACATTAGAATCAGTTTGTTAATATACACAAAATAGCTTTCTGGACTTTTGCCTGAGATTGCATTGAATATATTGATCAAATTGGGAAGAACTGACATCTTAACAATGTTGAGCCTTGCCATCCCTGAACATGGAATATATATTTGTTCAGTTCTTTGATTTCCATCATCAGGGTTTTGTAGTTTTCTTCATGTAGTTCTTGTAAATATTTTGTTAGAATTTTACCTAAATATTTCATTTTTTTAGATGCTAATGTAAATAGTATTTTGGTTTTATTTCTAATTCTACTTCCTCATTTCTAGTTCATAGGAAAGTGATTAAAATTTTATATATTAACCTTTATAGGAGTTTTCTGAGGTTTCTTTAGGATTTTCTAGTGATGAATATGGCATCTGGGAAAAAAAGACAATTTTATTTCTCCCTTCCCATTTTCTATACTTTTTATTGCATTTGTTAGTACTTTAGTGCAATGTTACATTTGTTAGTACTTCCAGTATGACCTTGAATAGGAGGGTGAGAGGAGACATTCTTGTCTTGTTCCTGATCTTAGTGAGAAAGCTGAGAGTTTCTCACTTTTAAGTATGATGTTATCTGTAGGTTTTATATTCTTTATCAAGTTGATGAAGTTCTCCTCTATTCCTAGTTTAATAACAGTTTTTAATCAAGAACAGTTGTTGGATTTTGTCAAAAGCTTCTGCTTCTATTGATTTAATCATGTGATTTTTCTTTCTTAGGGTTTTGATGTGATAGATTACATTAATTGATTTTCTAACATTGAACCAAGTTGCATACCTGGGGTAAATCCCACTTAGTTGTTGTATATAATTCTTTTCATATATTGTTGGATTAGATTTGCTAATATTTTGTTGAAGATTTTTTTTTTTTTTTTTTAAACATCTTTATTGGGGTATAATTGCTTTACAATTGTGTGTTAGTTTCTGCTTTATAACAAAGTGAATCAGTTATACATATACATATGTTCCCATATGTCTTCCCTCTTGCGTCTCCCTCCCTCCCACTCTCCCTCTCCCACCCCTCCAGGCTGTCACAAAGCACCGAGCTAATATCCCTGTGCCTTGCGGCTGCTTCCCCCTAGCTATCTACCTTACTACGTTTGTTAGTGTGTATATGTCCATGACTCTCTCTCACCCTGTCAAAGCTCACCCTTCCCCCTCCCCATATCCTCAAGTCCGTTCTCCAGTAGGTCTGCGTCTTTATTCCTGTCTTACCCCTACGTTCTTCATGACATTTTTTTCCCCCTTAAATTCCATATATATGCGTTAGCATACGGTATTTGTCTTTTTCTTTCTGACTTACTTCACTCTGTATGACAGACTCTAGGTCTATCTACCTCATTACAAATAGCTCAATTTCGTTTCTTTTTATGGCTGAGTAATATTCCATTGTATATATGTGCCACATCTTCTTTATCCATTCATCCGATGATGGGCGCTTAGGTTGTTTCCATCTCCGGGCTATTGTAAATAGAGCTGCAATGAACATTTTGGTACATGACTCTTTTTGAATTTTGGTTTTCTCAGGGTATATGCCCAGTAGTGGGATTGCTGGGTCATATGGTAATTCTATTTGTAGTTTTTTAAGGAACCTCCATACTGTTCTCCATAGTGGCTGAACCAATTCACATTCCCACCAGCAGTGCAAGAGTGTTCCCTTTTCTCCACACCCTCTCCAGCATTTATTGTTTCTAGATTTTTTGATGATGGCCATTCTGACTGGTGTGAGATGATATCTCATTGTAGTTTTGATTTGCATTTCTCTAATGATTAATGATGTTGAGCATTCTTTCATGTGTTTGTTGGCATTCTGTATATCTTCTTTGGAGAAATGTCTATTTAGGTCTTCTGCCCATTTTTGGATTGGGTTGTTTGTTTTTTTGTTATTGAGCTGCATGAGCTGCTTGTAAATTTTGGAGATTAAACCTTTGTCAGTTGCTTCATTTGCAAATATTTTCTCCCATTCTGAGGGTTGTCTTTTGGTCTTGATTATGGTTTCCTTTGCTGTGCAAAAGCTTTGAAGTTTCATTAGGTCCCATTTGTTTATTTTTGTTTTTATTTCCATTACTCTAGGAGGTGGGTCAGAAAGGATCTTGCTGTGATTTATGTCATAGAGTGTTCTGCCTATGTTTTCCTCTAAGAGTTTGATAGTTTCTGGCCTTACACTTAGGTCTTTAATCCACTTTGAACTTATTTTTGTGTATGGTGTTAGGGAGTGATCTAATCTCATACTTTTACATGTACCTGTCCAGTTTTCCCAGCACCATTTATTGAAGAGGCTGTCCTTTCTCCACTGTACATTCCTGCCACCTTTATCAAAGATAAGGTGTCCATATGTGCGTGGGTTTATCGCTGGGCTTTCTATCCTGTTCCATTGATCTATATTTCTGTTTTTGTGCCAGTACCATACTGTCTTTATTACTGTAGCTTTGTAGTATAGTCTGAAGTCAGGGAGCCTGATTCCTCCAGCTCCTTTTTTCGTTCTCAAGATTGCTTTGGCTATTCGGGGTCTTTTGTGTTTCCATACAAATTGTGAAATTTTTTGTTCTAGTTCTGTGAAAAATGCCAGTGGTAGTTTGATAGGGATTGCATTGAATCTGTAGATTGCTTTGGGTAGTAGAGTCATTTTCACAATGTTGATTCTTCCCATCCAAGAACATGGTATATCTCTCCATCTATTTGTATCATCTTTAATTTCTTTCATCAGTGTCTTATAATTTTCTGCATACAGGTCTTTCGTCTCCTTAGGTAGGTTTATTCCTAGATATTTTATTCTTTTTGTTGCAATGGTAAATGGGAGTGTTTTCTTGATTTCACTTTCAGATTTTTCATCATTAGTATATAGGAATGCCAGAGATTTCTGTGCATTAACTTTGTATCCTGCTACTTTACCAAATTCATTGATTAGCTCTAGTAGTTTTCTGGTAGCATCTTTAGGATTCTCTATGTATAGTATCATGTCATCTGCAAACAGTGACAGCTTTACTTCTTCTTTTCCGATTTGGATTCCTTTTATTTCCTTTTCTTCTCTGATTGCTGTGGCTAAAACTTCCAAAACTATGTTGAATAAGAGTGGTGAGAGTGGGCAACCTTGTCTTGTTCCTGATCTTAGTGGAAATGCTTTCAGTTTTTCACCATTGAGATGATGTTTGCTGTGGGCTTGTCATATATGGCCTTTATTATGTTGAGGAAAGTTCCCTCTATGCCTACTTTCTGCAGGGTTTTTAGCATAAATGGGTGTTGAATTTTGTCAAAAGCTTTCTCTGCATCTATTGAGATGATCATATGGTTTTTCTCTTTCAATTTGTTAATATGGTTTATCACATTGATAGATTTGCGTATATTGAAGAATCCTTGCATTCCTGGAATAAACCCCACTTGATCATGGTGTATGATCCTTTTAATGTGCTGTTGGATTCTGTTTGCTAGTATTTTGTTGAGGATTTTTGCATCTATGTTCATCAGTGATATTGGCCTGTAGTTTTCTTTCTTTGTGACATCCTTGTCTGGTTTTGGTATCAAGGTGATGGTGGCCTCGTAGAAGGAATTTGGGAGTGTTCCTCCCTCTGCTATATTTTGGAAGAGTTTGAGAAGGATAGGTGTTAGCTCTTCTCTAAACGTTTGATAGAATTCACCTGTGAAGCCATCTGGTCCTGGGCTTTTGTTTGTTGGAAGATTTTTAATGACAGTTTCAATTTCAGTGCTTGTGATTGGTCTGTTCATATTTTCTATTTCTTCCTGATTCAGTCTTGGCAGGTTGTGCATTTCTAAGAATTTGTCCATTTCTTCCAGATTGTCCATTTTATTGGCATAGAGTTGCTTGTAGTAATCTCTTATGATTTTTTTTATTTCTGCAGTGTCAGTTGTTACTTCTCCTTTTTCATTTCTAATTCTATTGATTTGAGTCTTCTCCCTTTTTTTCTTGATGAGTCTGGCTAGTGGTTTATCTATTTTGTTTATCTTCTCAAAGAACCAGCTTTTAGTTTTATTGATCTTTGCTATCGTTTCCTTCATTTCTTTTTCATTTATTTCTGATCTGATTTTTATGATTTCTTTCCTTCTGCTAGCTTTGGGGTTTTTTTGTTCTTCTTTCTCTAATTGCTTGAGGTGCAAGGTTAGGTTGTTTATTCGAGATGTTTCCTGCTTCTTAAGGTGGGCTTGTATTGCTATAAACTTCCCCCTTAGAACTGCTTTTGCTGCATCCCATAGGTTTTGGGTCGTTGTGTCTCCATTGTCATTTGTTTCTAGGTATTTTTTTATTTCCTCTTTGATTTCTTCAGTGATCACTTCATTATTAAGTAGTGTATTGTTTAGCTTCCATGTGTTTGTATTTTTTACAGATCTTTTCCTGTAATTGATATCTAGTCTCATGGCGTTGTGGTCAGAAAAGATACTTGATACAATTTCAATTTTCTTAAATTTACCAAGGCTTGATTTGTGACCCAAGATATGGTCTATCCTGGAGAATGTTCCATGAGCACTTGAGAAAAATGTGTATTCTGTTGTTTTTGGATGGAGTGTCCTATAAATATCAATTAAGTCCATCTTGTTTAATGTATCATTTAAAGCTTGTGTTTCCTTATTTATTTTCATTTTGGATGATCTGTCCATGGGTGAAAGTGGGGTGTTAAAGTCCCCTACTATGAATGTGTTACTGTCAATCTCCCCTTTTATGGCTGTTAGTATTTGCCTTATGTATTGAGGTGCTCCTATGTTGGGTGCATAAATATTTACAATTGTTATATCTTCTTCTTGGATCGATCCCTTTATCATTATGTAGTGTCCTTCTTTGTCTCTTGTAATAGTCCTTATTTTAAAGTCTATTTTGTCTGATATGAGAATTGCTACTCCAGCTTTCTTTTGGTTTCCATTTGCATGGAATATCTTTTTCCATCCCCTTATTTTCAGTCTGTATGTGTCTCTAGGTCTGAAGTGGGTCTCTTGTAGACAGCATATATAAGGGTCTTGTTTTTGTATCCATTCAGCCAATCTGTGTCTTTTGGTGGGAGCATTTAGTCCATTTACATTTAAGGTAATTATCGATATGTATGTTCCTATTCCCATTTTCTATATTGTTTTGGGTTCGTTATTATAGGTCTTTTCCTTCTCTTGTGTTCCTTGTCTAGAGAAGTTCCTTTAGCATTTGCTGTAAAGCTGGTTTGGTGGTGCTAAACTCTCTCAGCTTTTGCTTGTCTGTAAAGGTTTTAATTTCTCCATCAAATCTGAATGAGATCCTTGCTGGGTAGAGTAGCCTTGGTTGCAGGTTTTTCTCCTTCATCACTTTCAGTATGTCCTGCCACTCCCTTCTGGCTTGTAGGGTTTCTGCTGAGAGATCAGCTGTTAACCTTATGGGGATTCCCTTGTGTGTTATTTGCTGTTTTTCCCTTGCTGCTTTTAATATGCTTTCTTTGTATTTAATTTTTGACAGTTTGATTAATATGTGTCTTGGCGTATTTCTCCTTGTATTTATCCTGTATGGGACTCTCTGTGCTTCCTGGACTTGATTAGCTATTTCCTTTCCCATATTAGGGAAGTTTTCAACTATAATCTCTTCAAATATTTTCTCAGTCCCTTTCTTTTTCTCTTCTTCTTCTGGAACCCCTATAATTCGAATGTTGGTGCGTTTAATGTTGTCCCAGAGGTCTCTGAGACTGTCCTCAGTTCTTTTCATTCTTTTTTCTTTATTCTGCTCTGCAGTAGTTATTTCCACTATTTTATCTTCCAGGTCACTTATCCGTTCTTCTGCCTCAGTTATTCTGTTATTGATCCCATCTAGAGTACTTTTAATTTCATTTATTGCGTTGTTCATCATTGCTTGTTTCATCTTTATTTCTTCTAGGTCCTTGTTAACTGCTTCTTGCATTTTGTCCATTCTACTTCCAAGATTTTGGATCATCCTTACTATCATTATTCTGAATTCTTTTTCAGGTAGACTGCCTATTTCCTCTTCATTTGTTAGGTCTGGTGCATTTTTATCTTGCTCCTTCATCTGCTGTGTGTTTTTCTGTCTTCTCATTTTGCTTATCTTACTGTGTTTGGGGTCTCCTTTTTGCAGGCTGCACGTTCATAGTTCCCGTTGTTTTTGATGTCTGTCTCCAGTGGCTAAGGTTGTTTCAGTGGGTTGTGTAGGCTTCCTGGTGGAGGGGACTAGTGCCTGTGTTGTGGTGGATGAGGCTGGATCTTGTCTCTCTAGTGGGCAGGTTCACGTCTGGTGGTGTGTTTTGGGGTGTCTGTGGCCTTATTATGATTTTAGGCAGCCTCTCTGTTAATGGGTGGGGTTGTGTTCCTGTTTTGCTAGTTGTTTGGCATAGGTTGTCTAGCACTGTGGCTTGCTGGTCGTTGAGTGAAGCTGGGTGCTGGTGTTAAGATGGAGGTCACTGGGAGATTTCCACCGTTTAATATTATGTGGAGCTGGGAGGTCTCTTGTTGACCAGTGTCCTGAAGTTGGCTCTCCTACCTCAGAGGCAGAGCCCTGACTCCTGGCTGGAGCACCAAGAGCCTTTCATCCACACGGCTCAGAATAAAAGGGAGAAAAAGTAGAGAGAATTAGTAGAAGTATGAGGAAAGAAAGAAGGAAAGGAGGAAAGGAAGGAAGGAAGAAAGAAGCAAAGAAGGAAAGAAAGGAGGGAGGGAGGGAGGAAGGAAGGAAGGAAGGAAAGAGGGAAAGAAGGAAAAAAGACAGAAAGAAAGAAGATACAGTAAAAATAAAATAAAGTATAATATAGTTATTGAATTAAAAAATATTTAGAAAAAAAAAAAAAAAAAAGAGGGACGGATAGAACCTTAGGACAAATGTTGGAAGCAAAGCTATACAGAGAAAATCTTATACAGAAGCATACACATACACCTTCACAAAAAGAGGTAAAGGGGGAAAAATCATAAATCTTGCTCTCAGAGACCACCTCCTCAATTTGGGGTGATTCGTTGTCTAAAGGAGGGAAGGACGGAAAGAAAGAAAGAAAGAAAGAAGGAACGACGGTAAAGTATAATAAAGTTATTACAATTAAAATTAATTATTGAGAAAAAATTTTTTTTTTTTTTTTAAAAACCATGGACGGATAGAGCCCTAGGACAAATGGTGGAAGCAAGAGTATACAGACAAGATGTCACACATAAGCATACACGTACATATTCACAAAAAGAGGAGAAGGGAAAAAAATCATAGATCTCGCTCCTAAATTCCACCTCTTCAATTTGGGATCATTCCTTGTCTATTCAGGTATTCCACAGATGCAGGGTATATCAAGTTGATTGTGGAGCTTTAATCCTCTGCTTCTGAGGCTGCTGGGAAAGATTTCCCTTTCTCTTCTTTGTTCTCACAGCTCACAGGAGCTCAGCTTTGGATTTGGCCCTGCCTCTGCGTGTAGGTCGCTGGAGGGCGTCTGTTTTTTGCTCAGACAGGACGGGGTTAAAGGAGCCGCTGATTCGGGGGCTCAGGCTTACTCAGCCCGGGGGGGGGGGGGGGAAGGAGGGGCACTGCGTGCGGGGCGGGCCTGCGGCGTCAGAGGCGGCGTGACGTTGCGGCAGAGGCCGGCGTGACGTTGCACCAGCCTGAGGCCCGCCGTGCGTTCTCCCGGGGAAGTTGTCCCTGGTTCCCGGGAACCTGGCAGTGGCGGGCTGCACAGGCTCCGCAGAAGAGGGGTGTGGAGAGTGACCTGTGCTCGCACACAGGCCCCTTGGTGGCGGCAGCAGCAGCCTTAGCGTCTCCCGCCCGTCTCTGGGTCCGCGCTTTTAGCCGCGGCTCGCGCCCGTCTCTGGGGTTCGCGCTTTTTGCCGCGGCTCGCGCCCGTCTCTGGGGTTCGCGCTTTTAGCCGCGGCTCGCGCCCGTCTCTGGAGTTCCTTTAAGCAGCGCTCTTAAACCCCTCTCCTCGCGCACCAGGAAACAAAGAGGGAAGAAAAAGTCTCTTGCCTCTTCGGCAGGTGCAGGCTTTTCCCCGAACTCCCTCCCGGCTAGTCGTGGTGCACTAACCCCTTCAGGCTATGTTCAAGCCGCCAACCCCAGTCCTCTCCCTGCGCTCCGTCCAAAACCGAAACGCGAGCTTCAGCTCGCAGCCCCGCACGCCCGGGCGGGTGAGCAGACAAGCCTCTCGGGCTGGTGAGTGCCGGTCGGCACCGATCCTCTGTGCGGGAATCTCCCCGCTTTGCCCTCCGCACCCGTCGCTGTGCACTACTCCTCGGTCCCGAAGCCCCCCCCTCCGCCTCCCGCAGTCTCCGCCCGCGGAGGGGCTTCCTAGTGTGTGGAAACTTTTCCTCCTTCACAGCTCCCTCCCACTGGCGCAGGTGCCGTCCTTATTCTTTTGTCTCTGTTTTTTCTTTTTTTCTTTTGCCCTACCCAGGTACGTGGGGAGTTTCTTGCCTTTTGGGAGGTCTGAGGTCTTCTGCCAGCCTTCAGTAGGTGTTCTGTAGGAGTTGTTCCACGTGTAGATGTATTTCTGGTGTATCCGTGGGGAGGAAGGCGATCTCCGCGTCTTACTCTTCCGCCATCTTCAAGGTCCCCCTTGTTGAAGATTTTTGCATCTAAGTTTATGAGACACATTGGTCTATAGCTTTCTTTTCTTTTGTTGTCTTTGATTTTGGTATAGGGTTATGCTTGCCAAATAGAATGAGTTTTAAAGTGTTCCCTTTATTTTGGTCTTCTGAAAGAGATTGGAGACTTTGTGTAATTTCTTCCGTAAGCACTTGGTAGAATTTACCAGTGAACCTATGAGGACCTGGCCTTTGTATTTTAGAAAGTTATTTCTGGTCAATTAAATTTCTTTCAGAGACACAGTCCTATTCAAATTTTCTATTTCTTTTTGTGTGAGTTTTGGCAAATTGTATCTTTTAAGGAATTGGTTCATTTGACCTAGTTTATGAAATCTGTGGGCATAGAGTTGTTCACAATCAATATTCCTTTATTATCCTTTAATGCCCATGGGATCTGTAGTGATGTTCCCTTTTTTACACCTGATATTAGAAATTTGTGTGTTCTCTCATTTGTTCGTTTTAGTAATTCTGGCTAGAGGCTTATTGATCTTATTAATCTTTTCAAAGATCAGCTTTTGGTTTCATTGATTTCTTTCTTTTGATTTCCTGTGTTAAATTTCATAGATTTCTGCTCTAATTTTTATTATTTCTTTTCCTCTGTTAATTTTTGATTTAATTTGTTTTTAGAAACTTAGATGCTTGGTTTCAGATATTTCTTCATTTCTCATATATGCATTCAATGGTATAATTTTCCTTCTCAGCAGTGCTTTTTTTACATTCCATAAATTTTAATAAGTTTTGTGTTCATTTTCATTTAGTTCTTAATATTTAAAATTTATTTTGAGATTTATTCTTTGGCTCATGTGTTATTTAGAAGTATGTTATTTAATCTCCACGTATTTTGGAATTTTCAATTGATCTTTCTGTTGTTGATTTTAAGATTAATTCCATTGTAGTCTGAGGACAATGTATAATATCTTTTCTTTTAAACTTGTTAAAGTGTGTTTTATGGTCCAGAATACAGTCTCTCTTGATGAATGTTCCATGTGAGTTTGAGAAGAATGTGTATTCTGTTGTTGTTGCATGAAGTAGACTATTGATGTCAATTATTGTATATCCAGTTGATTGATAATGTTTTTTAGTTCAACTACATTCTTACTGATTTTCTGCCTGCTGGATCTAACCATTTCTGATAGAGAGCTGTTGAAGTCTCCAAATATGATAGTGGATTCATTACTATTTTTTGCAATTCTTTTACTTTTTAACTCACTGTATCTGACCCTCTTTTGTTAGGCACATACACATAAAGAATTGTTCTGTCTCTTGCAGAAATTATCCCTTTATCATTATGTAATTGTAATGTCCTTATTTATCACATAACTTTCCTTGCTTTGAAATCTGTTCTGTCTGAAATTAATATACATACTCCTGCTGTCTTTTGATTAGTTTTAGAAGTAAATTTTCCTTGATCCATTTAATTTTAATCTATATGAATCTTTTATTTAAAGTGGGTTTCTTATAAGCAATATATAGTTGGTTATTGATTTTTATCCACTCTGACATTTCTGTCTTTTAAATGGTACTTTAGACAATTGATATTCAAAGTGACTATTGATATCATTGTATTGATATTACCGTATTCATTACTGTTTTCTATTTGTTTCCTTTTTTCCTTTGTTCCTATTATTTTTTCCACTCTTTTTCTTCTTTTTTGTGATTTTAATTGAGCATTTTATATGATTCCATTTTCTCTCCTTTCTTAGTATATTGGTTATGCTTTTTTATTTACGTTTTTTGGGGTTTCCCTAGGGTTTGATATATATATAGATTATCTAAGTCCACTTTCAAATAATAATATATTACTTTACAGATAGTGTTAAGTACCTTATAGTAACCAAAAAAAATGTCTAACTTCTCTCTCCTGTCCTTTGTATTACTGCTGTCATTTATTTCACTCATGTATAGTATAAGCATGTAAAATCATCGATAGATGATAGATAGATAGGTAATAGATGATTTATAAAGCATACATAATTAAATATATTGTATTATTTGAACAAAGTCTGACATGTTAGATCAATTAAGAGTTAGAAAATTTACAGCTTTTATTTTACTTACACTTATTCCTTCCTCAATTTCTTCTTACTTCACATAAATCTGAGTTTCTGAAATATATTATTATTATTCTCTCTAAAGAATTTTTTAAACATTTCTTGCAAAACAGGTCTACTGCCAACAAATTTCTTCAATTTTTGTTGGCCTTAGAAAATCTTTATTTCTCATTAACTCTTAAAAGGTAATCTCCCAGGATGTAGAGTTCTAAGCTTTTTTGTTTGTTTGTTTTCTCTCACCTCTTCAGATATTTCACTCTGCTCTCTTTAGCTAGCATGGTTTTTGAGAAGGTTGTTTTAATTCATATCTGTGTTCTTTAGATTTTCCTTTATCTTTTTAGTTTGAAAATGATGTGCTAACATGGGGGTTCTTTTCTTTCCTTGTTATTTTTGTGTGTTTGTTTGTCTGTCTTAATTTTGTATGCTTTATTTATTTATTTATGTTTTGCATTTGTCCTTCTTATTGTCTCTGAGACTCCTGGATCTGTGGTTTGGCGTCTGACATTAATTCAGAGAAATTCTCAGTCATTATAGTTTAAAGTATTCCTTATGTTCCCATTTCTCTTCTGTTTCTGATATTCCCACTATATATATATACATATATATATACATATATATATATATGTTACAACTTTTGAATTTGTCCCAGAGTCCTTGGATATTCCAGGATTTTGTTTTGTTTTTGTTCTCTTTGATTTTTCAAATCTCAAGAATTATATTGATATATCCTCTAAATCTGAGGTTCCTTCCTCAGTCATGTCAAGACTACTAACAAGTCCATTAAAGGGATTCTTCATTTGTGTAATGACATTTTTTTTTTTTTTTCCGGTATGCGGGTCTCTCAGTGTTGTGGTCTCTCCAGTTGTGGAGCACAGGCTCCAGATGCGCAGGCCCAGCAGCCATGGCTCACGGGCCCAGCCGCTCTGCAGCACGTTGGATCTTCCTGGACCGGGGCACAAACCCACGTCCCCTGCATTGGCAGGTGGACCCTCAACCACTGCACCACCAGGGAAGCCCTTGTGTTATGACATTTTTTTATCTCAAGCATTTCTTTTTTACTTTTCTTAGGGCTACCGTCTTTGCTTATATTGCTCATCTGTTCTTGAATGCTGTCTCTGTTCACCATTACAGCCCTTAGCATATTAATCATATTTGTTTTAAATTCTCCATTTGCTAATTCCAACATCCTTAACATGTCTGGTACTAATGCTTGCTCTACCTCTCAAAATAGTGGGGTTTTTTGGGGTTTTGTTTTTTTGCCTATTTTGTTGATCCTTGTAATTTTTTTGAAAGGTGGATATGGTGTATAGGTAAAATAATCTTCTGTAATTAGTAGTGTTGGGGTAAAGTTTTGGGGAAAGGGAAGCATTCTATGGTTCTATGATTAGATTTTAGCCTTTTAATGAGCTGATGCCTCTGAACTATGAACTTCACAAGAGTTTCTTGGTTTTGTTTTTTGTTTTTTTTTCTCCCTTTAGTTGGAACAGGATGGCTCCAGCTAACAAGAGTTTGTATTTTTCTTCCCCCAGGTCAGTAAGCCTATGATAATATCCCAACTGTTTAAATCTGTTTAACTAATTTCCCCTGAGGGCAGGCCTTGTTAAAAAGAATCCTATGCTTTATTTCAAAATGGTTATTTACCTCTTCTTACAGAAACAATAAGGGATTTTTCTCCAATATTTACTATGCTAATCTTGTTGAGGTCCTGGATGTAAATATCACAATATTGTGGAAACCCTATTATGACTGGTTCCTCCTGCAGTTTTTAAAACTGAGCTGCCCATGCCAAACATTGAGCTTTTCTTTTTTTTAATTATAGTTCAGATTTCCTTGCTCTAACATTGATTCCCAAGGCAGTTTCTGCTCCTAAATATCTTTTCAGGTTAGCAGTGATAACTTGCATTTTCTTGTCTTTCTCCCTACTCTTGAGGGCAGAAGTTTGCCCTGTTTCCTCCCTTCTCTTATACATCCAAGTAGAGCTGGTATTTTTTTCAGTCTGTTCAGCTTTTACTTTTTATTAGAATGGAGTAGTGCCTTCCAAGCTCCTTACATGTGGAACCAGAAACTCCATTGGATACTTTTGAAGAGAGAAGAGACATAGTCTCTTATTATGTTCCAAAAAATCATCTTACTGCTCTTTGGAGAATATACAGTTGGCTACAAAGAACAAAGGCAGAGAGACAAGTAAGAAAACCACTGCCTCACCAAGGGAAAATTAATGTGGCTTAGACAAAAATGGACCAATAGAGGTGATAAGAACTGTTTGCATTTTGGATCTGTTTTTAAAGTGGAACTGATGGGGTTTGCAGATGACGTGGCCTGCAAGGGATAAAAAAACAATAATGGTCATATAGTTTTTGGCCTTCATGACTGAGCTAATGGAGATGCCATTTGCTGAGATGGAGAAAGGAGTGGGAAGAGGAGATCATAATGTTTCAGACATGTTAAATGTGAGATTCTTTTTAAATATCCAAGTAGAAATATGTTAAACACCTAGTTGGATATATTAGGTCAAAGCTCAGGGGACAGGTAGGGAAAATATGAAAATTACCAAATGAAAGTGGGGAAGGCATAGCTGGAGGTAAAATAAATTCCAAGTAAATATAATGTCCTAAAAGAAGAGTTTTGAGAAAGAAGATGTGATCAATTTCATCAATTGCATCTGCAGACTGGAGTAAGATGAATACTGAGACTAAAATATTGGATTTGGCAAGACGGAGGTGGTTGTTGGCAACAATGACAAGAGTGGTTTCAGTGGCTGAGAAGAGAGTGGGAGGTAAAAATCGTGAGCATTTCAGCTGAAGCGATACATTAATCCATATCAATATCCATATTGTAAGAGTGAGCTACCATTTCCTTTCTCCCCACAGGAATTTTTTGCTTTGTGGTATTAAAAACATGTCATTGTCTAGAGATAATTATTCCCTTGTTTTTACATTACTTTCTACACTTTCTTGGGTCGTGTTGTTTATGCCCCAATGGCTAGTGTTCAACAAAATAGATCTATAGTAGTTTGACTCATATATTTCTCCTTTCCTTTTCTCTTATCCCTTCTCACCTGCTTTTGTCTCCTTAACTTCCTCTTCATTTCATTCCTCTTCCTCTCTTTTTTTATCTCTAGGATAAAGATGTGTTAAGGACAGTTGTATTTAACAGGATCCACAATTATACTCAGGAAAATATTTTTTACTCAGAACTATAACTTCATTATTTACTTAAACCATCATTTTATATTCCTTTAAAATGTTTTCCTTCCAGGGCGGCTTTTAATCACCCATTCTGAATTGACTTCTACTAGACCACTTCCAAACTTCCTTGTCAATGCATGAATTTGCTTGAATAAACATTGAAATAGACATTGGAAGTCTATGACTGAAACTGTAATCTATTGAACACACTTGATCTCAACATTTTATTATCCTTTTGATGTTCATGGAATCAATAGTGATGGCCCTGTCCTTATTTCAGACTTTTTTTTCTAGTTTCCTAAGATAGAAACTTGTTTCTATTTACATCATTTTATCTTTTCTATTATAGGCAGTTAATGCTATAAATTTCTCTCTAAACACTGCTTTTGTTGCTTTGAACAAATTTTAATGTTTTGTTTTCATTTTCTTCAAAATAACTTTAAGGTTTTCTTGATAATTTTTTGATCCATGAGTTATTCGTAAGTGTGTTGTTTGACTTTCATATATTTGGCAGATTTTCCAGCTATTTTTGCTTTATTGATTCATCGTTTTATTACATTGTCATCTGAGAACATACTTTAAATTACTTGTATTCTTTTAAATTTGTTCAAGTGTGTTTTACATGCAAAAGATAGTTTATCTTGGTGACTGTACCATGTGATCTTGAAAAGAATATATATCCTATTATTGTCAGGTAGAGTATTTTATAAAGATCAATTAGATCAAGTTAATAGCACTGTCAGGTCAACTATGTCCTACTGATATACTGCTTACTTGATCTATTAATGACTGAAAGAAAGTGTGGAAGTCTCAAACTATAATAGTGGATTTGTCCCTTCTTTCAGTTTTAGAAATTTTTGCATCACATATTTTGACACTCACTAGTTAGGTGCACACACATTTAAGATTGTTATATCTTCTTGAGGATTGACTCTTTTATCATTATGAAAAGCATTTACTTATTCCTTAAATTTTTTTCTACCTTATCTGAAATTAATAGAGCTACTCCTGCTTTTTTGACATACTGTTAGCATGATCTTTACCCAACGCTTCACTTTTAACCGATTAGTCTTTATATTTAAGACAATATATTATTGTCCTGTTTTTAAAAATCTTTATTCTTTTTTTTTTTTTTTTTTCTGTACGCGGGCTTCTCACTGTTGTGGCCTCTCCTGTTGTGGAGCACAGAATCTGGATGTGCAGGCTCAGTGGCCATGGCTTATGGGCCCAGCCACTCCGTGGCATGTGGGATCTTCTTGGACTGGGGCACGAACCTGTGTCCCCTGCATCGGCAGGCGGACTTTCAACCACTGCACCACCAGGGAAGCCCCAAAAACCTTTATTCTTTTTGTAAATCTTTTTAATCTACTTTCATCTCTTAATGTGTTGGAATTAGAATATTCAGATAATTCACACTTAAATTGATTATCATTATATTTAGCTTAGTATCTGCCGTGTTTGTAACTGTTTTCTCTTCATTGTATTGCTTTTTTTTTTTTTTAACATCTTTATTGGGGTATAATTGCTTTACAATGGTGTGTTAGTTTCTGCTTTATAACAAAGTGAATCAGTTATACATATACATATGTTCCCATATGTCTTCCCTCTTGCGTCTCCCTCCCTCCCACTCTCCCTATCCCACCCCTCCAGGCTGTCACAAAGCACCGAGCTAATATCCCTGTGCCTTGCGGCTGCTTCCCCCTAACTATCTACCTTACTACGTTTGTTAGTGTGTATATGTCCATGACTCTCTCTCGCCCTGTCAAAGCTCACCCTTCCCCCTCCCCATATCCTCAAGTCCGTTCTCCAGTAGGTCTGCGTCTTTATTCCTGTCTTACCCCTAGGTTCTTCATGACATTTTTTTTCCTTAAATTCCATATATATGTGTTAGCATACGGTATTTGTCTTTTTCTTTCTGACTTACTTCACTCTGTATGACAGACTCTAGGTCTATCCATCTCATTACAAATAGCTCAATTTCATTTCTTTTTAAGGCTGAGTAATATTCCATTGTATATATGTGCCACATCTTCTTTATCCATTCATCCGATGATGGGCGCTTAGGTTGTTTCCATTTCCGGGCTATTGTAAATAGAGCTGCAATGAACATTTGGTACATGACTCTTTTTGAATTTTGGTTTTCTCAGGGTATATGCCCAGTAGTGGGATTGCTGGGTCATATGGTAATTCTATTTGTAGTTTTTAAGGAACCTCCATACTGTTCTCCATAGTGGCTGAACCAATTCACATTCCCACCAGCAGTGCAAAAGTGTTCCCTTTTCTCCACACCCTCTCCAGCATTTATTGTTTCTAGATTTTTTGATGATGGCCATTCTGACTGGTGTGAGATGATATCTCATTGTAGTTTTGATTTGCATTTCTCTAATGATTAATAATGTTGAGCACTCTTTCATGTGTTTGTTGGCATTCTGTATATCTTCTTTGGAGAAATGTCTATTTAGGTCTTCTGCCCATTTTTGGATTGGGTTGTTTGTTTTTGTGGTATTGAGCTGCATGAGCTGCTTGTAAATTTTGGAGATTAATCCTTTGTCAGTTGCTTCATTTGCAAATATTTTCTCCCATTCTGAGGGTTGTCTTTTGGTCTTGATTATGGTTTCCTTTGCTGTGCAAAAGCTTTGAAGTTTCATTAGGTCCCATTTGTTTATTTTTGTTTTTATTTCCATTACCCTAGGAGGTGGGTCAGAAAGGATCTTGCTGTGATTTATGTCATAGTGTGTTCTGCCTATGTTTTCCTCTAAGAGTTTGATAGTTTCTGGCCTTACACTTAGGTCTTTAATCCACTTTGAACTTATTTTTGTGTATGGTGTTAGGGAGTGATCTAATCTCATACTTTTACATGTACCTGTCCAGTTTTCCCAGCACCATTTATTGAAGAGGCTGTCCTTTCTCCACTGTACATTCCTGCCACCTTTATCAAAGATAAGGTGTCCATATGTGCGTGGGTTTATCTCTGGGCTTTCTATCCTGTTCCATTGATCTATCTTTCTGTTTTTGTGCCAGTACCATACTGTCTTGATTACTGTAGCTTTGTAGTATAGTCTGAAGTCAGGGACCCTGATTCCTCCAGCTCCTTTTTTCGTTCTCAAGATTGCTTTGGCTATTCGGGGTCTTTTGTGTTTCCATACAAATTGCGAAATTTTTTGTCCTAGTTCTGTGAAAAATGCCAGTGGTAGTTTGATAGGGATTGCATTGAATCTGTAGATTGCTTTGGGTAGTAGAGTCATTTTCACAATGTTGATTCTTCCCATCCAAGAACATGGTATATCTCTCCATCTATTTGTATCATCTTTAATTTCTTTCATCACTGTCTTATAATTTTCTGCATACAGGTCTTTCGTCTCCTTAGGTAGGCTTATTCCTAGATATTTTATTCTTTTTGTTGCAATGGTAAATGGGAGTGTTTTCTTGATTTCACTTTCAGATTTTTCATCATTAGTATATAGGAATGCCAGAGATTTCTGTGCATTAATTTTGTATCCTGCTACTTTACCAAATTCATTGATTAGCTCTAATAGTTTTCTGGTAGCATCTTTAGGATTCTCTATGTATAGTATCATGTCATCTGCAAACAGTGACAGCTTTACTTCTTCTTTTCCAATTTGGATTCCTTTTATTTCCTTTTCTTCTCTGATTGCTGTGGCTAAAACTTCCAAAACTATGTTGAATAAGAGTGGTGAGAGTGGGCAACCTTGTCTTGTTCCTGATCTTAGTGGAAATGCTTTCAGTTTTTCACCATTGAGGATGATGTTTGCTGTGGGCTTGTCATATGTGGCCTTTATTATGTTGAGGAAAGTTCCCTCTATGCCTACTTTCTGCAGGGTTTTTATCATAAATGGGTGTTGAATTTTGTCAAAAGCTTTCTCTGCATCTATTGAGATGATCATATGGTTTTTCTCCTTCAATTTTTTAATATGGTTTATCACATTGATAGATTTGCGTATATTGAAGAATCCTTGCATTCCTGGAATAAACTCCACTTGATCATGGTGTATGATCCTTTTAATGTGCTGTTGGATTCTGTTTGCTAGTATTTTGTTGAGGATTTTTGCATCTATGTTCATCAGTGATATTGGCCTGTAGTTTTCTTTCTTTGTGACATCCTTGTCTGGTTTTGGTATCAAGGTGATGGTGGCCTCGTAGAAGGAATTTGGGAGTGTTCCTCCCTCTGCTATATTTTGGAAGAGTTCGAGAAGCATAGGTGTTAGCTCTTCTCTAAACATTTGATAGAATTCACCTGTGAAGCCATTTCGTCCTGGGCTTTTGTTTGTTGGAAGATTTTTAATCACAGTTTCAATTTCAGTGTTTGTGATTGGTCTGCTCATATTTTCTATTTCTTCCTGATTCAGTCTTGGCAGGTTGTGCATTTCTAGGAATTTGTCCATTTCTTCCAGATTGTCCATTTTATTGGCATAGAGTTGCTTGTAGTAATCTCTCAGGATTTTTTTTATTTCTGCAGTGTCAGTTGTTACTTCTCCTTTTTCATTTCTAATTCTATTGATTTGAGTCTTCTCCCTTTTTTTCTTGATGAGTCTGGCTAGTGGTTTATCTATTTTGTTTATCTTCTCAAAGAACCAGCTTTTAGTTTTATTGATCTTTGCTATCGTTTCCTTCATTTCTTTTTCATTTATTTCTGATCTGATTTTTATGATTTCTTTCCTTCTGCTAGCTTTGGGGTTTTTTTGTTCTTCTTGCTCTAATTGCTTGAGGTGCAAGGTTAGGTTGTTTATTCGAGATGTTTCCTGCTTCTTAAGGTGGGCTTGTATTGCTATAAACTTCCCCCTTAGAACTGCTTTTGCTGCATCCCATAGGTTTTGGGTCATTGTGTCTCCATTGTCATTCGTTTCTAGGTATTTTTTTATTTCCTCTTTGATTTCTTCAGTGATCACTTCATTATTAAGTAGTGTATTGTTTAGCCTCCATGTGTTTGTATTTTTTACAGATCTTTTCCTGTAATTGATATCTAGTCTCATGGCGTTGTGGTCAGAAAAGATACTTGATACAATTTCAATTTTCTTAAATTTACCAAGGCTTGATTTGTGACCCAAGATATGATCTATCCTGGAGAATGTTCCATGAGCACTTGAGAAAAATGTGTATTCTGTTGTTTTTGGATGGAGTGTCCTATAAATATCAATTAAGTCCATCTTGTTTAATGTATCATTTAAAGCTTGTGTTTCCTTATTTATTTTCATTTTGGATGATCTGTCCATGGGTGAAAGTGGGGTGTTAAAGTCCCCTAGTATGAATGTGTTACTGTCGATCTCCCCTTTTATGGTTGTTAGCATTTGCCTTATGTATTGAGGTGCTCCTATGTTGGGTGTATAAATATTTACAATTGTTATATCTTCTTCTTGGATCGATCCCTTGATCATTATGCAGTGTCCTTCTTTGTCTCTTTTAATAGTCCTTATTTTAAAGTCTATTTTGTCTGATATGAGAATTGCTACTCCAGCTTTCTTTTGGTTTCTATTTGCATGGAATATCTTTTTCCATCCCCTTACTTTCAGTCTGTATGTGTCTCTAGGTCTGAAGTGGGTCTCTTGTAGACAGCATATATAAGGGTCTTGTTTTTGTATCCGTTCAGCCAATCTGTGTCTTTTGGTGGGAGCATTTAGTCCATTTACATTTAAGGTAATTATCGATATGTATGTTCCTATTCCCATTCTCTTTATTGTTTTGGGTTCGTTATTGCAGGTCTTTTCCTTCTCTTGTGTTTCTTGCTTAGAGAAGTTCCTTTAGCATTTGTTGTAAAGCTGGTTTGGTGGTGCTGAACTCTCTCAGCTTTTGCTTGTCTGTAAAGGTTTTAATTTCTCCATCAAATCTCAATGAGATCCTTGCTGGGTAGAGTAGTCTTGGTTGCAGGTTTTTCTCCTTCATCACTTTCAGTATGTCCTGCCACTCCATTCTGGCTTGTAGGGTTTCTGCTGAGAGATCAGCTGTTAACCTTATGGGGATTCCCTTGTGTGTTATTTGTTGTTTTTCCCTTGCTGCTTTTAATATGCTTTCTTTGTATTTAATTTTTGACAGTTTGATTAATATGTGTCTTGGCGTATTTCTCCTTGTATTTATCCTGTATGGGACTCTCTGTGCTTCTTGGACTTGATTAACTATTTCCTTTCCCATATTAGGGAAGTTTTCAACTATAATCTCTTCAAATATTTTCTCAGTCCCTTTCTTTTTCTCTTCTTCTTCTGGAACCCCTATAATTCAAATGTTGGTGCGTTTAATGTTGTCCCAGAGGTCTCTGAGACTGTCCTCAGTTCTTTTCATTCTTTTTTCTTTATTCTGCTCTGCAGTAGTTATTTCCACTATTTTATCTTCCAGGTCACTTATCCGTTCTTCTGCCTCAGTTATTCTGCTATTGATCCCATCTAGAGTTCTTTTAATTTCATTTATTGCATTGTTCATCGTTGCTTGTTTCATCTTTATTTCTTCTAGGTCCTTGTTAACTGTTTCTTGCATTTTGTCCATTCTACTTCCAAGATTTCGGATCATCCTTACTATCATTATTCTGAATTCTTTTTCAGGTAGACTGCCTATTTCCTCTTCATTTGTTAGGTCTGGTGCATTTTTATCTTGCTCCTTCATCTGCTGTGTGTTTTTCTGTCTTCTCATTTTGCTTATCTTACTGTGTTTGGGGTCTCCTTTTTGCAGGCTGCACGTTCGTAGTTCCCGTTGTTTTTGATGTCTGTCTCCAGTGGCTAAGGTTGTTTCAGTGGGTTGTGTAGGTTTCCTGGTGGAGGGGACTAGTGCCTGTGTTGTGGTGGATGAGGCTGGATCTTGTCTCTCTAGTGGGCAGGTTCACGTCTGGTGGTGTGTTTTGGGGTGTCTGTGGCCTTATTATGATTTTAGGTAGCCTCTCTGCTAAGGGGTGGGGTTGTGTTCCTGTTTTGCTAGTTGTTTGGCATAGGTTGTCCAGCACTGTGGCTTGCTGGTCGTTGAGTGAAGCTGGGTGCTGGTGTTAAGATGGAGGTCTCTGGAAGATTTCCGCCATTTAATATTATGTGGAGCTGGGAGGTCTCTTGTTGACCAGTGTCCTGAAGTTGGCTCTCCTACCTCAGAGGCAGAGCCCTGACTCCTGGCTGGAGCACCAAGAGCCTTTCATCCACACGGCTCAGAATAAAACTCTTCAATTTGGGATCATTCCTTGTCTATTCAGGTATTCCACAGATGCAGCGTATATCAAGTTGATTGTGGAGGTTTAATCCGCTGCTTCTGAGGCTGCTGGAAGAGATTTCCCTTTCTCCTCTTTCTCACACCTCACAGGAGCTCAGCTTTGGATTTGGCCCTGCCCCTGCATGTAGGTCGCTGGAGGGCGTCTGTTTTTTGCTCAGACAGTACGTGGTTAAAGGAGCTGCTGATTCGGGAGCTACAGCTCACTCAGGCCGGGGGTGGGGGGGGAGGGGCACTGCGTGCGGGCCGGGCCTGCGGCGTCAGAGGCGGCGTGATGTTGCGGCAGAGGCCGGCGTGACGTTGCACCAGCCTGAGGCCCGCCGTGCGTTCTCCCGGGGAAGTTGTCCCTGGATCCCGGGAACCTGGCAGTGGCGGGCTGCACAGGCTCCGCGGAAGAGGGGTGTGGAGAGTGACCTCTGCTCGCACACAGGCCCCTTGGTGGTGGCAGCAGCAGCCTTAGCGTCTCCCGCCCGTCTCTGGGGTCCGCGCTTTTAGCCGCGGCTCGCGCCCGTCTCTGGGGTCCGCGCTTTTAGCCGCGGCTCGCGCCCGTCTCTGGAGTTCCTTTAAGCAGCGCTCTTAAACACCTCTCCTCGCGCACCAGGAAACAAAGAGGGAAGAAAAAGTCTCTTGCCTCTTCGGCAGGTGCAGGCTTTTCCTCCAGGCTAGTCGTGGTGCACTAACCCCTTCAGGCTATGTTCAAGCCGCCAACCCCAGTCCTCTCCCTGCGCTCCGTCCAAAACCGAAACCCGAGCCTCAGCTCGCAGCCCCACCCGCCCCGGCGGGTGAGCAGACAAGCCTCTCGGGCTGGTGAGTGCCGGTCGGCACCGATCCTCTGTGCGGGAATCTCCCCGCTTTGCTCTCCGCACCCATCGCTGTGCACTACTCCGCGGTGCCGAAGCTCCCCCCTCCGCCTCCCGCAGTCTCCGCCCGCGGAGGGGCTTCCTAGTGTGTGGAAACTTTTCCTCCTTCACAGCTCCCTCCCACTGGTGCAGGTTCCGTCCTTATTCTTTTGTCTCTGTTTTCTTCTTTTTTTCTTTTGCCCTACCCAGGTACGTGGGGAGTTTCTTGCCTTTTGGGAGGTCTGAGGTCTTCTGCCAGTGTTCAGTAGGTGTTCTGTAGGGGTTGTTCCACGTGTAGATGTATTTCTGGTGTATCCGTGGGGAGGAAGGCGATCTCCGCGTCTTACTCTTCCGCCATCTTCCCAATTCAACCATTGTATTGCTTTTTTTTTGTTTCCTTTGTCTTACTTATTTTCTGCTTCTCTCTTTTTAATGGAGCATTTTAAATGACTTCTTTTTATCTCCTCTCTTAGTATAGTGAAATAATATTTAGTGTTTTCCTTAGAGTTTCAATATATATTTTTAAGTACCGTAAATCCATCTTCAGATAATACTATACCTCTTTATGTGTTGGGCAGGAAACTTATAACAGAGTATTCTAACTTACTCCCTTCTATCCTTTATGACATTGCTGTAATTTATTTCACTTATCCATATACTATCTTTTAGATCAAGTAAAAGAAAAACAATAAAATTTTGTTTTACCTTCATCTATTTATTCTTCAACAGTCTTCCTTTCTCTATGTAGTTCTGAGTTTTGGCCTACTTTATTTTTCTTCTCCCTGAAGAACTTTTCACATTTCTTGCAAGGCAGGTCTGTTGCCAATGTAGTTCCTACTTTTGTGTGAGAGAGTCTGTATTTCTTCTTTAGTTTCAATGGATGTTTTCACTTGGTATAGAAATCTATGTTGTTTTTCTTTTTCAACACATCAGCTATTCCAATCCACTCTATTCTTGCTCCCATATTTATTGATAAGATCTCTACTGTAATTCATATACTTGTTCCTCTATATATAAGATTCCCTCCTCACCCCAGATTTTTTCAAGATTATCCCTTTGTCTTTGGTTTTCTGAAAGTTGTTATATATGCTAACTGAGGTTGTTTTTGGTATTTATCCTGATTGGCATCCTCCTAGTTTCCTGAATCTGTGGTTTTGTGTCTGTGATTAATTTTAGAAAGTTCTTGGGCACATGTTATATTTTTTTGAATTATCACACAATTGTTGGATGTCCTGTTCTGTTTCTTCTTTTATCCATTGTTTTTCATGTTAACCTGTCTAGGAGCTGTGTTGTATTTAGTGTTTTCTGTAGCTACAGATACCAGACTTTAATTTCCTTTAATGTCCTTGTTTCTATGTCCTTTGAGTTTGGCTTTGCTAGAATATGACAAAAATATAAATTAATTTCTTGTCTTAAAACAAAGAGATGAAACTTGCAGGTGCCAGAAATGGGGAGGAACTTCAAACCTAGAAGAGTGAGTGAGTCGATGCAAAAATAACTCATGGGAGCTCTGTGGGCAGACATATCTATATCTGGACTTTTAATGCCTAGACAAGTCCAGAAGTAGAAACCCTGGAGGTATAGTAGTAAGAAGCTGAGCTCTTCCTTCTGTCATCTGTGTCTTGTATTCACCCTTTTTATATCAAAGTCCTGTTGGGATGGTTGTAAGGTGTGTGTAGATCATTAGACTGCAGGCTCCGTGAGTTTCTCTCTCTCATGCTAGTTCACACTCAGTCTCCACCAATTTGTCAATTTGTCAAAATTAAATGTTCTTATCAGTTTATGACTACAGTGGCTTCGGCTCTAGGTACATAGAGCTCAGTTGTGACTCTGGATTCACATGTCACTCTAAATTTGGGAATGGCAATTTGACCCACAACCTCAGTTTTCTGATGGATCTGAGAAAATTCACTGTTTTGGTTAGTTCATTTGGTAAAGATGGTAGTTATGACTTCAAAGCTCTTAACATGTCAGAGCTGAAACTGGAAGCTCACATTTAATATTTTGAATTTTGTAACATCAAAATAAAAGTTATCTTGGGAAATTAAACTTTGGAATATGTTATATTCAAAATTATTAGCATTGATTTCACTACCTGTGAATCTTCACTATTTCCAAGTAATGTTATGAAGGATTTGCACAAGTTAAATAAATGTGACAATATCATAACATTTTAAAATTGGCATTTTTCAACTCTAACTCATATAACTTAGTGGGCCATATTCTAACTGTATCAGCATCAATAAACTCAATATTGTACTCTTCCAAATTGCAGAAAAGTTCAGGTATAAGACATTAAGTAGAAAATGATGTCAAACTAAAAGTAAGTGATGATATACTGTTGTCCAAGAAATCTCACAGAGCTGGAATTTCCTGTCTATTTGTGTGGTTTATATAATTTCTTTAACTGCAGATTCTGGTTTCTACCTGAAGTCTATTCCTGTGTTTATTTATGATATCCATTCACTGGATTTATAAATGTATAGCTGTTGCATAACTCGTTAGGTATGTGCACATAAAATAAATGAAAACAAATGCTTTCATTAACACAGCTGCTCTATAATATTTAGTTCAAATAATTCTGTATTGACTTCACACAGACAAGAGACTTGGGAAAGAAAAAGGAATGGAATAGTGAAATGCAAAAATAGCCCTCCTTTAATTCAAGAAACTGATAGTAGGAGAACTGATACTTGTGCTCTAAAAAAACATAGAGAGTAGATACTAAAGACAAAAATAGCATAAATGTTAACATTGAATCATCACTATTATGGTACCACCCAAACACATGCTACAGTCCTTTTTAGTGTTTCCAAGTTCTCAAATAAGGACATTTTTTTAAGAAAGTATGAGCTGTACCTTTGCTAAATATGCTTTAGATTTGTTTTATGACATTGAGAAAATTAAGAAATTTTATTGTGAAAGAAAACCATTTTAAGTCACCAATAGAAAAAGATTTTCAAGAAAGTATCCTTCTAATTCTCATCCCCCAAAAAAGATTAAGTCAAATTCCTATACTAACTGCATTATGTCTAGCCCCTTGCCTAAGGTGAGACTTTTTTTTTTTTTTAATTTAGAGCTGTCTAGCCAGGATACATGATTAGTGAAAGACAAGATGGGGAAGGAAAGGTGTTGACAGACGTTCTGCCTGTACCTCATAGTTCAGCATATGAACACATAGAAATCCTGGATGGAATATGACAGAGAAAAACAGAAATATATTGCTGGTCTCCAAAGAAGGAGATGAAACTGACAGGTGACATAAATAAGGAAGGACATGAACCTAAATTAATGAGAGTGAGTGTTTTGAAGGAAAAACAATTCATGGGAAATGCTTGACCAGATATGTCTGTTTGGATTCTTAATGCCCAGACAAGGCCAAGGGTAGAATCACACGTATCACAGTAGGCTGGTCCTGAGCTCCCTGTGTAAAACCAGGAACCAGAAGGGAGCTAAATTATCCATAATGTTTTTGCCCACTGTGTTAATTTGAGAGGGCTGCCATATCAAATTACTGTAAAGTTTGTGGCTTAAAACAATTGGAATTTATTCTCTTTTAGTTATGAAAGCTTGAAGTCAAAAATCAAGATATCAGCAGGAAAAAAAAAAAAAGATATCTGCAGGGCCATGTTCCCTGCTGCTCTAGGGAAGACCCTATCTTTTCTAGCTTCTGGATGCTTCTAGCAATCTTCACATTCCTTGGCTTGTGGCCCCATCACTCTATTCTACACATCAATCTTCACATGGCCTCTAACATTGTGTGTCTCCCTTTGTGTTTTCTTCTCTTTTCATAAGGATTCCAGTCATCGAATTTGGGGTCTTCCCTAAATTCAGTATGATTTCATTTCAAAATTTTTAATGAATTGCATCTGCAAAACCTTTAGTTCCAAATAAGGTCACATTCTGAAGTTCTGAGTTGACATGAATCATGAGGGGCAGTGTTTAAACTACAATGCTCACTGTGCCAAGAACATTGTATTGAAGTGGAACACTCAGACTGGCTGGGGCTTCAAACAGAGCTACCCAGGAGAAATTGTAAACCCAAGTGTGCCATGTTACCTGAATTTACATCACCTTACAGTATAGAACACCAGTGCTAGATAGGTACATAAAATATGCAGGTCAAAATACCCATAGCACCTTATCAGATATAAGGGAGGTTTCCACAATTCTTGGCCCATGGAGATTTCCCAAATAATTTGGATTTTTTCTATTGATGATTACTAAAGCTTTCCAAAGTGCCAGGTCCATTTAATTTGTCTTTACTTATTTCATTATTGTTACCAAGTCCAAGCTTGTGCTGCTTGCCAAATGACAGGCCAGTAAATCAAGAGACAAGGTGTTGAAGCAAGGAATAGTGACTTTATTTAGAAAGCTAGCAGACTGAGAAGATGGTGGACTAGTGTCTCAAAGAACCATCTTACTAGACTTAGAATTCCGGTTTCTTTTATACTAAAAGGGGAGAGTGGTTTGTTGTTTCAAACTTCTTGGTGCCAGCCAGACCTCAAAGAGGATGTGATAATCCTTCATTCTTGCAGCTGTCCACATAGGTCTGGTCATGATGTACCTGTAAAGTTCCAACAAGACAAATGTTATTCTCTGTTCTGCCACTTTTTCTCTCTATATGAATGAAAAGTTTTATATCTTTAAAGATCAGGCCTGGGAGACAGAGCCTTGAGAAAGAGCTATTATGTATAGTTTAGACTATATGCAACAGTCTTTCACAAGGGTGCAGAGGCAGCACAAAGGTTAGAGCTAAAGGAATAGATCCAATATGGAGTCAGGTTTGTTCTTCTCTGTTACATTATTAGTTTCTTATTTCTAATTGTGCATAGAGGACAAAGGGTATGAGAAATGGACAAGAAATGAAATTTTCTTGGTTCAAAACCTACCTTTGACAATAACCAGCTAATTGACCCCATAGAACCTCAGTTTCCTCGCTAAAAAAATGGGGATTACCATAACTCCTCTGCTTACAACACAGGCTATTATGGGGACAACATGAAACAGTGAATTTGAAAGCATATTGAAAACTGAAAGATGCTATGCAGATAAATACAAGGGATTAAGGGCTTTGGAAACTGTCCATCATGACTGCAAAATAAATCTGTGTAGTCAATGTTTAAAGGTTAATATAGCCCAAAAGACTGAAGTCTAAGTAGAAAAACCCTAAAAGTGGTGAAAGATTTTCTCAAAGGAACAGCAAACTCTTCCAACTAAATGGCATGATTTCAAATTATAAAAATAAAATTAGAAAACTGAACAATGGAGTTAAACATATTCTTTATAAGATAAGCTGAGTTCAACTATCATCAAGCTTCAGGCTATGTTTAAACATTGATGTCCAAGTTTATTTTTAGCTTTAAGGCTGAGTCTGCAGTGGATTTCTCATTGGCTTCCTAGGTAGTTTCACTGACATGTACTATAAGTCACACTTAGCAAAAGACAACATGCATTTTTACTAACATTAAGATCCTTGTGGGAAAGTAAAAGACTACTCATGAGCTCAGTTCACAGAATTTGCTCTCTGCAACAAAACATTGCCCACTAACCCACATACTACAATATCACTATTGGAGAGTTATTTTCTTACTGGCATTAAAAAAACAAATTAGGAAGCTTCTGTGTACTGCAATCTTGTTTTGGTATTACTGTAATCTTGACTGCAACAGGATACAGAAGTCCAATAAGTAAAAACAGTAGCTTTCTAACACTGGGGAAATGTCATGCTTGTTTTATTCCCATAATGCTGAGGCCAATCAACAAGAGACTGACTTTTCCTAAATACCAGGACTGTAGCTCTCAATTCCTGGTTTAGACAGTCTATCCTATGATTCCTTGATTAATTATTTATTTATTCTCTCCCATCAAGAGTAGACCCAACAGGAAATCTGTCTGGGAATAATTGGAATGATATATACTTTTCCTAGCATCTTTCTTACATCTTATCAGTGGGGTAAATGACACAATCTTTAGCATACAATCAAAAGTATATACTGGTGCTCAAAACTCTTCTGTCCAACCCATAAATCATCAAGGAAGATTCCCTCCTCCATTGTCTACACATTAGCGAAATTGAGTATGCCAAACAAATTCACTTCAGGAAACGTCCATAATGTCAGATTGTTGGAGCACTTAACAGCTCCGTCACTGATATAATGTGAAGAGGCAAATTCCCAACAGGAAACATTTGGGGCCATATTTCCAGCTCTGGTCCCTCTTGCTATCGTCTACCCCTCCATACAGATAAATCTGCTTGGCTTTGATGTTGAATCACTCTAGGATTTATCTCTGTATCTTCCTCCACTTGATCATGAATTTTACACTAAAGACTAGTTCCACACAATCCAAGAGCCAAGTATCAGGGACACTAAAATTGAACTGGTATCTCCCACTCCACTTCTGATAAAAAACGTGCTATATGTCAGGCACTGTACTAGACCTAAAGAATAAAGTATTAGAAAGATAATTTTGTCTTTTAAGGGGCTTTCAATGATGGGCACATGATTGCAGGAGAGACCTGAGCATATGTAACTCTAACATAATGCAGAAAATTATAAAAATGGTAGTGTTTTCTGAGATCTATGAGAAGAGAGAATGAGAAATATTAATTTTGTTTAGATAGGTGAAAAGTTAGAGAAATAAACTGAAAAACTTTTGAACAATGTGTGGAGGGGTCCCATACTTAATTTAGATTAATGTGTCTTAAAGAAATAGCATCATCAACAAGGCAGATAGAAACAGGAGAAGACTAAAATTTAATGAGACTCTGTGGAGGCTACTGTCACTACTGTGACCGTGAATAGAGCTTCTTTACTACACAATTAGAAAAGAGGAAAATAATTTAAAGACAAATTTGCAACTAAATATTTCTCTTTATGCCTACTCCAGTACTATACAATACAGTGGGATGTGGAAATAATGCTTAAATTTTAGAAATTTCTGTATTACCTTCAAATCTTTGTAATATTTGAGTATTTGTTGATCTCCTGTATTATAGTTTATTTAATATTTTAAGTTATATACATTTTTCGTTAGCCTAGCTTGAAGCAGTACTAACTGTAAAATCATGAATTTGATATATTTGTATGTGTATATGTATATATATATATATATATATATATATATACTAATGTACATTAAAATGTTGTCAATAGCACAAATATAAATAATCTTGCATACCTTGTAACTCAGACCACAGTTTGGGAGATGGTGGTCTATAAGTCTACAAAGTCTCCACTTATCTCCAAATGTAGACATACAACGATTCACTCCTATAGAGACTGCCATTCTGATCATTTTGATTTTATTCAAGGAGTACTGGTTGTTAAGAACTTAAGTCTGAATATTGGATATACTTTTCACCAGTTGTGTGACTTGGTACAATCTACTTAGCCTCTGTGAGTCTCCATTTTGTCCTCTGTAAATAGAAAAATGATACCTACCTTTCAGAGTTGTTTTTAGGGTTGAATGAAATGATGTACTCGAAGCCTTAGGCATGGTTCTTGGTACACATTAATCAAACCATAAACTGTAGATGTTCGTGTTATATTTGCATTGTCTCACAAAGTGGGAGAATTATCTCCAGAAAGAAATGAATGCATTTCATTTTGATTACCTGGAAATCATTTTCTTACACTTTCCCATTAATTGATTTTTTTGAAGCAGAATAACAGAGTGCATTAGGTATAAATTCATGAAAATTATGAGGACTAGCCAAAATTTATGACCACAAACTTCTCTGAGTAGCAGGGAACCACAAAAAGATAGAAGAATACAAGAGCAGCCTAAGATGATCTCTTATAGTAGCTGCCATTTAATGACCATTTACTATGTCTCAAATGTATGCAGTGTCTTACTTAATCCTTTCAATAATTTCTGAGGTCCCAAGGGTTTAAGTAACTTGCCAAAATTAAAGGCACAAAGCAGACAGAGTCTGGGTATCAGGTATATCGGAGCACAGTGCATATGCTCTTTTTTTTTTTTTTGGAATGAACCATGTTGCTGTATCCATGTAGTCTTTGGGTAGCTCTTGTCGTGTCTTCTAGGAGATACAGGATCCACCACTAAGGGAGGAGAGAACTAAAGGCAAACCTTGTTTCCCGGACACTTTTGTTCAGGGACACTGTAGAGTAAAATTTCAAGTAATACATCCTATTAGGAAAGAAAAACAGAGGCAATTTGTGAGGAGCAGCAAAAGCCATCAGGAAAAAACAATCTCTTTTCCTTGCACATACTTTCAAAGCAGTCCTATAGGCATGTCAGCTTAAATGGAATAATTAGTGTAAGAGCTTCAACATTAGATACAAAGTGATGGTGAGATTAATCTTGGGTATTTAACGAAATAACATCTCTTCTTTTAACCAGAAGTCTGACAACCTGGTGACAGTACAGATCTGTTCCACAGGCCATTTAATTAAGAACTATCATATAGAAACCTATTTTGATCACCAAATAAAAAAGAGTCTTGTTTAAATCAAGTTGTTTACATGGTAGGTTCTTGAGGTCAAAGATATCTCTTGCTGTACTTGAAAATAATCTTTAGTCATTTTTGGATTGGGTTATGATTAAGGTACCACCAATTTCTCATTCTAAACTTACAGTTTATCTTTCTTTAATCCTAAGTATTGTTGCATTTTAATCCATTTAAAATACTTATCTCCACCACTGACAACAAAAAAAATGTGTTTTGTACATTATATGAGCAAATGCTATGATTATGTAATATCTGGTGCTTCTGTTTACATTATTGAAATCAGTCATGTTTGTTCTAGTAGAAATTTAAGTAATTATGTATTCTGAATTTTCAATAAGGAGATGAGGTACATGGAGTTTTGTAAAATAAGAGGAAGATGAGGTTAGAGAGTGCTAATTTGTTTTGTGTTGGGTTTCTTTTCTTTGTTTTTTTTAAAATTCTCTCAAAGATGTTTGAACCATGTCCTCTACAGCAAGAAAAGTTTCCATTCACATTTTATGTTATTATGTCTGGTTATTTCCTCTCAGACTATAGTATTTGGAAACATATGAGAAAAATTTAAACCATTTATACCTCTTATAATTTGACTCCTGTAGGAAGCAGGAGGCTAACAGGAAAAAAAGAAAAAAAGACACAATATTTATGACATATACACTATAATTATATTATGTTAAAGCTACTGAAGATGAAATGCAGTCTAGTTACCTCTTATTCTTATTATATTCATGGGTCAGATATAGTCTATCTATAGCAAACATCAGTTTTGTATTAATAATATTTTCATACTAATAATTTCATTTTTAAATATGTTATAGTCTCTAAGATCTTCCCATAGCTATGATTTCATTTTGATACTCATCTATCTAGATAAGAAAGCATGAAAATTAATATACTATTAATTTGTAAATTCAAACAATGAAACTACAAGAAACTATGGGACTGGTCAAATTGCTACAGTTACAGTCTGGCAGGACTTCTGTTAGAAGAGAGAGCTTCTCAGGCCTTGAAGCTGTACTGTGCTCTCAACAGTAGGAACCCATTTTTAAAATAACAAATAAATATCAAGCAATACATTTGATTTGTCACAGGAATGTGTATACTACAGAATCTTTGCTTGCAAATAATTTTATTCTAAGAAGAAAAATCACTTTTAGAATCCTTATGGATGCTATCTTAGCCTGCAAAACTACTTCCTCATAAAGAATAAAGCAGAGAGATGCGTATATTGTTTCCATTTCAAAAATAACAGATTAATTACCTAAAATGTCAAAAAGCAGTTGCAGAATCCCAAATTACTTTGCATTTTGTTTCAGCTATTTGATGTTAGAAAGAAATGATCATCCCTTTATTAATGACATTTTAAATGTCCTTTCTCTCTATTCCACCTCATTAAAATATAAACCTTTAAGCACTAGGCACATACTTTAATGTTGAAACGTGTTATTGTGTTCAAATCTTCTAAAGCTGTGCTCATATATCATACTCATTTAAAAATAATTATATATTTTTTAATAAGTAGGATTTCCACCAGGTGCTCCTCCTCCTACTTTTAACAAGCATATGGACATTTTAACAGGTCATATTTTTTCACTAAGGTGTTTGAAATCAACCACAAAATTTCTAAATAGTAGCTAACCCAGTAGCTTTGTTTAGTGGGCAAGATGAAGAATAATATCCAATCCATAGTCAGTGTGTAAATGGTGAATTCAGTGATTACTACTTTCCCATTAAGAATATGTTCAATTATGCCACAGATGGAACACTATTTGGTTTAATGAGGAATTAAAATGAATGAAATTAGATTTAGACTAGAATCTCATGAGCATTAATAGAGTGATTAAAGTAGGTGTGGAACTTTTTATTTTTTAAATTTTATTTTGCACTCCAATCAAAATGCTTTATTTTTAGAAAAAAATTAAGAATGATTAAATCATGCATGCTATTTTTTTAATTGAAGTTGCCAGTTGCATCAACTTCTTTTTTCTCTTTGACTCACAAAATATGTGTACTAAAATATTTAGATAGACTCTCATTGCTGTATAAAAAACATTGTTACATAATAACAATATATAATAAAACATTCCATTATTAATTTGGAAATTAAAAGAACACTCAAACTAATATAATTGTTAACACTTATTGAATGCTTATTATTTTCCAGATAGTATGTTAATACTTTCATATATTACCCCTTGGGAGCCCTCCTAATCATCCTGTGAAGTAAGCATTCCCATTATATTTGTAGGGAAATTAGTTTTATGAGTTTGAATGACTTGCACGAAGTCACAGGATGTGGTCAGCAGAATACTAATATGACCTCCAAGATCCCCATCCCTTGGAGTATATAAACTGTATAATCCCTGGATCCATGAACATGATGGATTTCACTCCTGGGATTAGGTTGTTATTTGGCACAGTTCATTTTAATAAAAGGAGATTATCTTCAGTGGGGCTGACCTAATCAGGTGTTCCTTGTAAAAGGACTGGTGACTTACTGAAGCCAACAATTCAAAGTCAGAGAGACTGAAAGTACCATGGAGATTTGACAGGAGAGAAGATTCTACTTTTTTGGCTTTGAAGATAGAGAGGGTCATGTGGAAAGGATCTCAGAGTGGCCTCAATGAATTGAGAGTAACCCACAGCAGACAGCCAGCAAATAAATGGGGACCTCAGCCCTACAACCACAAGGAACTAAAGTTTGCCAAAAACCTGAAATAGCTTGAAAGCGAATTCCTCCTAAATAACTTCAGAATTGAGAACCATGTCATGCTGTGCCTCGTTTTCTGACCTACAGAACTATGAACTAATTGATGCATGTTGTTTTAAGCCACTATATGTGTGGCAATTTGTTACACAGCATAGAAAAATAACTGCACAAGATAAGTACAAATTTACTTACAGGAAACCTGATTATATTGCCTCTACCCCTCTACTCTATTCCTCTCAACAGTCTAGACACTGCTTCAGGAAAACAGATTTATTTACTGGTCTTGATTGAATGTATCTTTCTACAACCCTATGTGAGTCAACCTGATTTAATGGAAAGATAATTGGATTTGGGGTAGATAATATTTATCTCACAAGTTAAATACAATGATATTATTTGTTTATTCAATTATTTATTTGGAAATGTCTTGAACAAACTAGCATATGGCAATTGTTCAATAAACCTTGCTTGCCACCTTGCTCCTAATTAATACTCAAATTATAAAACATGAAAGTTACAAAAACTATAGTACATCTGTACCAATTATACATAAAAAAGTTGCTTTCATTTCTAATGCTTTCCCTGACTTAACATAGCACTCTATAAGGACAAAATTCCTACTTATAACTCAAATTTTGCTAGGTTTTTATTTCCCTGATCTCTCAGACAGAAGCAGAAACGTTTTAATGGGCTCTAATTTTACCTTGTACACTGCACACATACACACACATTATTTTCTGCAAGCATGTTCAATGTCATACATGTTCACATCACAAGCTCTTAGCATAGGAGTACATGTATGCAATATTTAGTAAGTGTTTTCTAAATGAATTTTTGAAATTTTATAAGAAAGACACTTAGAATGTATAAAGATAGGTCAAAAGATTCCTATTAAAGATTTCTAATTGATAAGTCTAAAGACATATAAGCCTTTAGAATAAACATATCAAATGCATCATCTAACATTATTCTCACTGGCTAAACATCAAGAACATAGATTCATGCTCATCAGATGAGGCACTTGCTTATAGATAGAATGAATAGGATTTTTTTTCAAGTAATTATTTGAGGGAAGCCATCAAAAAAGTAGAGATTGGAAAATTTACTTTTCCAAAAAGACCCTACTCAAGGCTTGTGGTGTCTGAGTTTCTTATTAATTCCGATATGTTATGCTTATAGTTTTTTTTTTTTGAAAATGTAGCTTCCTGTTTCTAAGAAAACAATTTGTCTAGGAAAAACCTCAAATTTTTCTTAAACATAAAATTGTTCCTACCAAAGTACATTTTTGATGGGATTAGTAAATTGAATTGTAGAAACATAGACATACACATTTCATTTTTTTATTATTGCCATACATATTACAAATTTATACATTACAAGTCTGTCAACACCATCATATAATTATTGCTTTATGCAATTATTTTTTATCAAGTAGGGGAAGAAAACAGTTGTAAAAAAATACATTTATACTCTTTTACATTTAACTATCATTACTGGTGCCCTTTAATTTTTTCATATGGGTTCAAGTTACAGTTGACCCTTGAACAACATGGGTTTGAACTACACAGGTCCACTTATACAAAACATTTTTCAATAATTACATACAACACTGTATGTTCCGTGGTTGGTTGAATCCATGGCTATGGAGTCACAGTTATGGAAGGCCGACTATGGGACTTAAGCTTCTGTGAATTTTGGTATCCATGGTGGGTCCTGGAACTAATCTCCCAAGGATACCAAGGAACAACTGTACTATTCAGTATTGTTTCATTTCTGAATGAAATACTCTTTCGTATTTCTTGTAGGGTGTTTCTGCTAGCAATATTTTCTCTCCCTTTTTGTGTATCTGGAAATATATTAATTTCTCATTCAATTTTTTAAAATAGTTTTGTTTGATACAGAATTCATGATTGACAGACTTTCTTTTGGCACTTTAGTATGTTGTCCCACTGCCTTTTGGTCTCCGTGCTTACTGATGAGAAGTTAATTGTTAATCATGTTGAGGCTTCTTTGTACATGATGAATTTTTTTTTTTTTCTTAGTGCTTTCTAAATTATCTCTGTATTTGGCATTTGAAAGCTTGACTATATTACTCTAGGCATTGATTTCCTTGAGCTTTTATTTTACTACTTTGAGTTTGTTGTATTTCTTAATATGTAGGTTAGTTTTTCTTCAAATTTGGGAAGTTTTGGCCATTGTGTGTCAAATATTCTTTTTGCTCTTTTTTTTTTTTTTTTTCCTTTCCTTCAGACGGTCCCATTATGGGATTGCTGGTGTGTTTGATGGTATCCCACAGATTTCTAAGGCTCTCCATTTTTATAATTTTTTCCTGTTATTCATATTGGATAATCTCAGTTAACCTATCTTCAGGTTTATTGATTTTTTCTTCTGCTAAGTCAAATCTGACATGGAAACCCCTCTAATTAAATTTTCATTCCAGTTATTGTTCTTGCAACTTCAGAATTTCTATTTGGCTGTCATAAAACTTCTATCTTTGTACTGATATTCTTGATTTGCTAACACATCATTAACATACTTTCATTTAATTCTTTAGAGATGGCTTCTTTTAGTTCTTGACACATATTTCTAACAGCTGATTTGGATTCTTTGTTTAGTAAGTCCAACACCTGTGCACTCTAAGGGTTACTTTCTATCAATTGCTCCACTCCCTTTACAGTGTATTGATTGTACATTCCTCTGTCTTTTCCTATCTACTATTTTTGTATGTAAAAAACTGGACATTTTAGCAAATATAATATGACAACTCCAGAAATCACATCTTCCCCTTCTTTGGGTTTATTTTTATGAGTATTTTGTTCTTATTTTTTTAGTAACCTTCCAAGAATAATTCTATAAACTTTATATTTCCTTTGTGGCTACTAAAGTCTCTGCTCAGTTAATAGTCAGCTAATGATTGGTCAGAAATTTCCTTACATTTTTAAATCAATAAATCCTCCACCCTTTCCTTGCCTGGTTTCTAAAGACAAATTAAATGTAATTTTTATCCCTATTCCTGTATAGGTAAGATTTATTTCCTTCTATGGCATCTTTCAATATTTTCTCTTTATTTTTAATGTTCTCTATTTTGAATATATTATACTGAGGTATAATTTCTTTGGTATATATCCTTTTTGGTGGTCACTTAGATTCCTGGATCTATGGTTTGGTGTCTATCATTAACTTTGGAAAATTCTCAACTATCATTACTATAAATATTTCTTCTGTTCCTTTCTCTTTCTTCCACTTCTAGTATTCCCATTATTTGTATCTTATACATTTTGTAATTATCCTACAGTTCCTTTATATTTTGTTCCATGATTTATATTTTTTACTTTCTTTGCATTTTAGTTTTGGAAGTTTCTATTAACATATGTTTAAGCTCACTTATTCTTTCCTCAGCCATGTCCAGTATACTAATGAGATCTTCAAAAACATTTCTTACGTCAGTCACAGTATTTTTAACGCATAGTACTTCATTTTAATTATTTTTTAGTGTTTCTACCTCTATCTTTACCCATGTGTTCTTGCATGTTGTCCACTTTTTCCATTAGAGACCTTAGCATATTCATTATATTTATTCTAAATTTTATGTTTGACAATACCAAAATTTATCATATTTGAGTCTGGTTCTTACTCAGAATGCTTATTTTCATCTCTTCAAACTGTTATTTTGCCTCGTAGCATGAATTTTAATTTTTTGTTGAATGCTAGACATGATGTATTGAGTAATAAGGAACTGAGATCAATAGGTCTATTAAGGTGAGCTTTTATGTTTATTTGGCTAAAGGGCTATGATCACTATTTTCTGTAGCTATAGTGCCATAGGCTAAAATTTCCTCTAATTTTTCTATTTCTGCCTCCACTGTTGTCTTTGAGTTTTCCTAGATACTCCTTAGAGTCTGATACTTGCAGTTCTTTTACCTGCAATCCCTGCTATTATACAGAAGCCCCACTGATAAGGAGGAAGGAAAAACATTCTATAGTCCCATGAGTAAGTCTAAATCTCAGTTTCTTCTGAGGACAAACCTTATTGTTAAGGACAACAGAATGCTCTGGATGTATTTCAATATGGTAACTTTTCTCTCGCTTACCTGTAAACACAAGAGAATTTTCTCTGATCTTTACAGTGAGAACCTGGTAGGGCTTTCAGAGGAAAAGTCACAAAATTGGGGAGGATCGCACCAAGACTGAGCCTCCTCAAAGTTTCTAACTCTCAAGCTAGTCTATGCTGAGCCTCCAGCAACTCATCAACTACACATTGGACTCAAAACCAGAAATCTAGAAACTCATTTGAAACTTCTAAAAACCCTATAAATAGCAAATTAACATCCCCATTTTAGGATATGGAGCTGCTGTAAAGAAAGATTAACTTACTCAATAAATTTTCCACAGTGTGAGGTGGTAATGTTTGGATCAGATTCCAGCTATGTCGATTGCAAAGACTCTGCTCTTTAACAACATCTTATTCTACTTTTTTTAGTAAGATTAGGAAGATGGAAAAATACAACTCTATATATTCTACGTGAAAATAAAAGCTTAGGAATGATGGCAAAGTCAGAGAATATATTACTCTACACAGAATCTGGGTTAAAGATCCATCTTGACTATCTAACTGCATTTGGCATAAGTAGGTAGAAGCTCAGAAGCAACAACAGCCCCTATAAGTAATTTAAGATACAATTTTGGACATAGATCTCTGTAACCAGCATGTACTTAACTAGGAAGGGAATAAAACTCATGTGTTCATAGTCCTAAACACTCTCCTTTTCTACTCTAGAGGTACAGCAGTGTAATTTGAAAGCTAGACCATCTAGTCTGGCTTTAAATTCTTATTATTCCACCTGTGAAATACTTCATTTCAAAGCTAGATTCAAGTTCTTAGCGTTTCAGGTTTTTATGAGTATCTTGTCATATTACCTTGCATTTCCTATAAATTCAGAGAAAGACCACATGCCTTACCCCTAAAGGATACTTAATTAATCCTTAAAAAATATTTTAACTTTGTTAATTTTTCTAATTTACAGATGGTTTCTACCCATGTAATATATCTCAATACAAACAACAAGTCTCTACATTTTCAGTGTTTTATCTAAAAGATGAGCATCTGCATTATGGAGAAACATTCAGATAATTATCTCTCTAGAGTTAGTTAAATTGAGCTTGTGAATTACATCCTGGTATATAGTTTTGGTTTGGAACAACCCAGACTAATATAGATCCTAAAATGGAAAAAGCAATATGAAAAAGAAAGTAAAGACAGGTAACAAAATAGACTTTACAGTATAATAAAAATAAGCCTTTAGGGAATGGAGTGATTTACAAGAAGTTTCAGCACTAATTATGCATTGTTTACTTACTAGATCATAACAGTTTTCTTTGGAAAATTTTTATCTAATGCAAGTCCTGTTATAAACATTTTTGTCACAAAAATTTTTCAAAAGCCCTTTTATTTACTATATTGGCATCCGTTTGTGAAAAACAAAAATCACATTCCACACACAAATGATCACAATGAATGTTTACATTAATGAGCTAAGCAAACCAAAAAGGCACTTCTTTCTTTTTTAAGCAACAAATTAAATTTGTTTTATACATTACTCATTACTATCTTCCTGTAAGCACTACCAAAAAATCAAATAGGATTTACTCTGTGATCTATAATTTGAAAAAGTTCACATGATATATCAGGTGCTTCCCAGATTAACAAGTGGTGAATAATGTCTAGTGATGATGATTTGACATTTTTGAGCACTTAGTATATTTGTTCTCAAAACACCTAAACAATAAGTACAATTGTTATCTCTACTTTAAAGACATGATTGAGGCACCAATAAAGTAATTTCCCAAATCACACATGTAATAATTGTTAGGGGGTCAGATTCCAACACAGATATTTGGATGCCAAGGACCCAAGAAAGGCATTTACTACTCTGATATTGGAAGGAAATAGAGTATGTGACAATTTATCTTAATAAGAATGAAACCAATAGTCTTAAGTTAAATTTGAATCCTGAGCATAGTGGAACTCCAGGTTGTTTCACTGTTTCAGCAAAGTGACAGCATTGTTTTTTTGCTTTTCATTTCTTTTCTTTTTTAACCTCTTTAGTTGCTTATACTATTAAATACTCCTTGAAACCATTTCATTTTAATTCACCACATAATTCTAAGGGATTGGGAAAATACCATTCAGTTTTCTTGAAGGCCCTTCCTCTTTTGTTCCTCTTTTGTCACCACCAACAATGAAATAATTGAAAGAAAGCTACTTGCCATAGTTGGATCCATGCCTAGAGCAACACTCTACTGGTTATAGCTTTTTTTTTTTTTAGTTTAATAATCATTTATTTTCCTAACAGTGTGTTGCATCTACAGCTCACCTTCCTTGTCTTTAATTTAATGTCTGTTTTGATTAAATGTGCACTGCCAACAGATTATGTCTATAATAGCTTTGGATCCTGTCAGGGCTCAACTGATATTAAATTGAGTTTAGAATAATTTGGATTTAGTTGTATTTTTTTTTGCCAGACTGGCTAGTCATTGACTATCATCAAGCCACTTAATTCTGAAAATAGTTTTAAAATGTTAAATCACTCTGCTGCCCAGTAAAATTCTATATTCTATATCTGTTTCTACATTATTCTTAGGAGAGAGTAATTCTATGTCCTACTTGATAATCATCCACGTTGATGGCATCATATTATTCGCAACCTCCATTATTTTTTAGATCTTATTAAGCAGATTACACTATTGCAATTTTATTCTCAGTATGGCTATATTTTAATATAATCATCAAAATATGAAAGCATATTTTTATTTAGTATAAAACTTTACCAAAGAAGTTGTTGGAATTACCTCTAAATTTATATTTGAGTTACTGGACTCATTATTTCAAACATCTTGGTCTGAATCAATATCCGTAATGATTCATTCTTTTGATTAAGAAGTGACTCTGTCTGTAGATGTCAGATAATCACCGAGATGACCTATAATGAGAACATTTCACAACTCTCTGACTTAAATTTCTTATTCTCTCAACAGCATAATGACTTCCTTCTAGATCTTTTTATAGTGTCTCTGTGCTCCTGGGGTTTCTTTTCATGATCAGTCACTATCAAGGGTTGCTCCTATCATCTGTTTTTAGACAAAGAAATGTTGTGGCTCTATACAATAAAAACTGTGTTTTGTCTAGATATTTTAGAATTCTGGCACATTTCCTCGATTTTTTTTAAAGCCTTGTCCCACAAATCTGTATATAAATTGCATATAACTGCAATAGTAAAAGATGATACAGGATACTCTTTGTTATTCTGTTAAGTGCTCTGAGGGGAATTAAAGTGGTTTCTTTTATATGAAATATTAAGATTAGAAATGCAAGATGTTCTTCTGATCCTGCCCCTTAGGAATATGGTATTTAAAAGTAAGTAAGGAAAAATGATAACATCTTGATGACATTCACTATGAATCTTGAAATTCGTAGCAATACCAATATACAAAGAGCACTTTGTAGGTGAAATCATAAGTTTGTTGTTAAATCACTTGATTCTTTCTCAAATATTTTCTAGGGAATCGAACATTGCACCAACATAGAAATTTTTTCTTTAAAATTCATAACATTTTTAAAACTGAAATACAGTCACTAAAATTAAAAAAAAATAATTTTATGTGTTGGGGTATTGTGCACTTTTCTTCCTCATGTTAAAAATGTGAATTGTTTCTTTATTGGTCTTAAAACTGATAGAATTTCATTAGCTGTTCAGCTTTGTGGTTCATTTTGTCCCTGGTTAGTGTCTGGTGAAAACAAAGTAAATGACCTTATGTGAATTCTGTGTCTTTGTTAAAGCAACAAGAACAGAAATAAATTTCTCATATATATTAAACACATTTTTAGGTTGTTTTTAACACCTAAAAAATAATTTTATTTTTGAGGATAAACTTTAATGAGGAATGCAGTCCCTATTGATCTCTTGATTCTGTCCTAAGTTGTGAAAGCCTCAAACTCCTTAATTAGATGTTTTTATCCTTCTCATAATATCTGCATTCCTGTTAGGTACAGAAATTGTTGAAAAAGCATTAGAAATTTAGAAATGATGATGACTCAAATGAGATTCATGCTTATTTTCTAGAACCTACAAAGCAAAGGAGAGGACTTTTCCCTTATTTAATAAAACTTTGATTTTGGGGGAGAGGGAAATAGATACTAAAACAAAAGAACACCCACAAAACAACACAGATACATTTTTATTAAAACATCTCATTCTTCTCTAATTTACAACTAATACTGTTTCAGATCTCACATTAAAATTATATTCATCAATACTAACTTCTGTCTTCTACATATGAAATTTAATCAAAACAATGCAATGTAATGTAAACAGAGGGAAACATGGCAAGTTGGTTAGAGTTTCTTCTCTTTTCCAATTTTCTATCTCAGTAGTTTCAGTTTCCTTATCTGAAAAAAAAAAAAAAATGGACCTAGTACTTGACCTCTTATATTCTTCCATCACCCATTTCTTCAAAGTTTGACAAATCTAAGAGTAGAGCTCAAGTGAACAACAAAAAAGCAGATAAAAATAAAATCAATTTTGTAAGATCTAAAATCACAATTGATCATATCTTATAAGCTAAAAAGACCATAGTCAAGGTAACTTTATTTAAAAACTCTGAATCCTTAAATTAGCCACCAAATAGATAAATACAACAGTGACTCAACTGTTTCTTCTTTTCAACTTAACATGTAGAATAGAAAGCAGTTTAATCTAAATGATTTTGATAAGTATATCTGAGTGCTTTTTTTTATGCTCAACACTCGAATTATTTATGAGGCTAGTGTTGAAAAACATGTACTGCTCCAAAACTGTGTTATTAGTTTTTACTTCATCATCATTCTGGTAGATGGCAAGGCAGAACACCATGGAAAACTCAGACTTTAGGTTTGCATCTAATTTGATAACTATATTAGTTTCCTAGAGCTGATGTAACAAAGTACTGCAAACTGGTAGCTTACAACAACAGAAATTTATTCTCTCATAGTGCTGGAAGATAGAAGTCTGAAATCCAGTTGTCAGCAGTGTGTTGGTTCCTTCTGGAGGCTCTGACATAGAATCTGTTTCCTGCCGCTCTCCTAGCTTTTGATTGTTGTCAAAAACCCTCAGTGTTCTTTTACTTGCAGACTCATCACTCCACTTCCTGCCTCCAGCTTCATATGGCATTCTCAGTTTGTGTGTGTGTGTGTGTTTCCTTTTCTTATAAAGACACTGTGGTATTAAATCAGAGCTCACCCTAATCCAGTATGACCTCACTTTAACTCAATTACATTAACAAAGACCCTGTTGTCAAATAAGGTCACATTAACAAGTATCAGAGATTAGGACTTCAACATATATCTTAGGGATACAACTCAAACCACTATAATAACTAACCTCACTCTGAGTCCCAATTTCATCATCAGTAAAAATGGAATGAGAATAATACCTATATTTCAGGAATAAATAAAAGAATATTTATAAAAATTAAGGTTAAAAATTATTTTAAAAGCATTCATAAAGAATACAGTGTGGTGTATCTCTTTATTTCACTATTAAGGAACGTGACTTCCAAGTTGCATACATCTGTATAATTGATGACAGAGTTGTGATGAAAATCCAAATATCCTTATTTCCAAGCCTGCTCTACCTACTCAAACATATCCCCATGGCTTGTAACTTACTTTTTAGACCTGCTTACACTTGGCCCACTGTCCTCTTCCTCTATCTGAAATCCATGATTACATATTACAAATATAAGAGGACAAAGAGAGTATCTGAAGAGTTTGGTAGGAAAATGAGGGAGCAGAGACATTATAATTCTTCTGAAGTTTAGTGGCTCAAGGAATTGTTTTGTAATTATTTGGCAAAGCAGCCAATCCAACAATCTCACGGATTTCATACTCATCTCTGATATTGTGATATAATAAGGAATGTAAGTCTTGGTCTCGATTCCCAGCTCCTGACCAAAGCTCTTAAAATCCATTGTAATTTCCTAAGAGATAAGAGCAATAGAATCATCTTTTGTTATATTATTTGATTTTTGTCCCCAGCTTCTGAAACATGTCCCGAGTGATAGGAGTGAGAGAGGCATCTTTTGTTATTTGTAATAAGCCGCTTTCAACCATACCTGAGTTTATGTTAATAAGGTGACTTTTGGAACATGGGGGCTGGTTGCCAGAAGAATAAACCATGTGATTACACAGTTGGAACTTTCAACCCCACCCTCAGTTCACTGGGGAGAGGAAAGAGGCTGGAAGGCTGGAGATGGACTTAATCATCAATTGCCAATGATTTAATCAATCATGCCTACATACTAAAGCCTCCAGGTTGGTGAACACGTGGTGGTGCTGGGAGAGTTACATGTATGGGGAGGGAATGAAAGCCTTGTGTCCCTTCCGTCATACCTTGCTCTATGCATCTCTTCCATTTGGCTGCTCCTGAATTGTATACATTATAATAAATGGGCAATAGTAAGTAACGTACTTTCTTGAGTTTTGTGAGCTGTTCTCGCAAGTTATCAAATGTGAGGAGGGGGTCAGGATTTATAGACTGATTTATAGCCGGCTATAGGTCACAAGTATAGGTGACACACTGGAACTTGAAGTTGGCATCTGAAATGGGGCATGGCAGTCTTGTGGGACTGAATACTGAACATGCAGTGTCTGTGCTAACTCCAGGTAGTCTCAGAATTGAACTACAGGACTTCCCGTTGGTGTCTATGGAGAACTGGAGACTTATTTGACTTGAAAAATCCACACATTTTGTATTAGAAGTGCTTTGAGTAGAGGAAACAGAGTTTCCCTTTAGTGGATTTAGAGAAGAAAGTTTTTCTTTATCATCACAGACAAATGACTTCATTCTAGATAACTTGGATGACATTGAACATTTCTAATGAGTGGTCCTCGTTGAGAATCCATTTCCATAAAATTTCACAGATTTGAGGTATAGTTGAAGAGTATTAAGCTTATACTTCCATGTACAAGTTTGATTTCTTACATAAAATATTTGCATACGAAGAGAGGTCATTGAACCTTCCTTAGTAGTTTATCTTATTGCCTGAATATTAACATAGTGGTTTCCATTCCTCCACCATAAACTCTGGGTACTCTAACCTGCTCAGCGCCATCTTGCTGTCATTCTGATAAACACAGCATGCAGTTCACCTCAGGAGCTAAGTGTGAGGTGGTATAATGAAATGACACAGGAAAAGCAAAGGTATCCCTGAGAGTCAGTTTAGATGGCCATCATAAAAAAATCTATGAACAATTAATGCTGGAGAGGGTGTGGAGAAAAGGGAACCTTCCTACACTGCTGGTGGGAATGTAAATTTGTATAGCCACTATGGAGAACAGTATGGAAAATCCTTAAAAAACTAAAAATAAAGTTACCATATGACCCAGCAATCCCACTCCTGGGCATATATACAGCGAAAACCATAATTTGAAAGGATGCATGCACCCTGATGTTCATTGAAGCACTATTTACAATAACCAGGACATGAAACCAACCTAAATGTCCATCAACAGAGGAATGGATAAAGAAGATGTTGTACATATATACAATAGAATATTACTCAGCCATAAAAAGGATCAAAATTGTGCCATTTGCAGAGACATGGATGGACCTAGAGATTGTCATACTGAGTGAAGTAAGTCAGAAAGAGGAAAACAAATATTGTATAATATGGCTTATATGTGGAATCTAGAAAAATGGTAGAGATGAACTTACCTGCAAAGCAGAAATAGAGTCACAGATGTACAAAACAAACATATGGATACCAAGGGAGGAAGGGTGGTGGTGGGATGAACTGGGAAATTAGGACTGACATATACACTACTATGTATAAAATAGATAACTAATGAGAACCTACTGTATAGCACAGGGAACTCTACTCAATGCTCTGTGGTGACCTAAATACGAAGGAAATCTAAAAAGAGAGTGGATATATGTATATGTATGACTGAGTCACTTTGCTGTACAGCAAGAAACTAACACAACATTGTAAAGCAACTATACTCCAATAAAAATTAATTTTTAAAAATGGAAAGCTTCTTTGAAATCTCAAGGAGAGTATGAAGTCATATCACACTCATCAAAGGGCTTTTGGGTGGTGATTGCTAAGACCAAATAGGCTTCCAGGCATGGAAGAAGTTCTCCTTGTCTACTCCTTGTGCACCTGGGAGAAATGGTTTCCCCTCAGGGACCAACTCCTGGCTCAGGTCCTCCCCGACCCTGCACCTCAGCTTCTTATTTCTAGCTGCATCCTGTGGCCCTGCTCACTAAAAGCTCATTTTCTTTTTGGTTGGCTCTCATTATTAATGAAAAAGTTGTTCTTCTTTATCAAAAGATGGGTTACCATAACTAATTTATATATATTTGCCAAATATCCAGTTCCCAGAATGCAAAGGAGAAAAAGATAGAGAAAAAACACAGTACAAGGGGGAAATGGCAGAGGAATAAAAGGGAAGAAGGACCCTTGTAAGTACCTCTTCTTGCAAAGATAAGAAAGAGTAAAATTCACAATGAGTTGAGTGTTTATATTTTTAAGAAAAGGTGAATGTTTCAACCTTCCTCCCCAGAACTCACTACTGATGAGTCAAATTCTTTAGACATTTTCCTTTGTTATTGCCACCACCAAAATGGAGAAAATTTTAATTTAACCACTAACCTAAAATGGAATATTCATGAAATTATGGAATTACTCCCCATCTTTCCTACCTCTCTATGATAAACACCTAATCTTTGAACTTTCCCACGTAGGTGTGTTTTCCACAACTTTAATAACTTTTAAATCCCAATTTGATAATTTGAGTACTTTTCAAATTTTTGTTTTCTTTCTGTAAAAGTAAAATTTGGGAAGAATACACTAATCTACTGCTCTGTGTATATATGAAACATATAGTAAGAAAGAAATGAGAAGGAGGGAGAGAGAGAAAAGAGAAAGTAATAGAGGAAAAAATTACTTTAATAATGCAAATAAGCATTTTGGAGCTTCATATCTCACTAGACATTTTTTTTAAAGATAAAACAATGGTTTGATCCTTCTCACTATCTTTTTTTTCTTTTACTCCACTGGTTGTGTGTGTGATATATGCCACTCTCTCTCCCTGTCTCTCTCTTTCTCTAATATCTCTCTTTAACATTCTTTCTTTCTCTCCTGCTCCAGCTTACACTGTAAATTCTGAGAGTTGAGAGACAAGATATTCAAATGTATACAGATATATACAATTCTCTCTATAAAGTCCCAAGTAATATAGCATGTGATGTTAGTGCATAAAATTGGAATTGAGAAATGTATATATATTTTTTGTTTTGTCTTAAAGATAGTGATATTAGCTTACATTACTTATATTAACTTCATTTTACTTATGGTCCTAATCTGCTTTGCTGCTTTGATTTTATGTGCCTTGGTCAAACCTTGTTCAAGGAAATGGAAGAGATAAATACCACGGTGTTCAGACAAACAGTGGCTTTATTCTCTTTCACTTTATGCTTCTAATTGGGATACAAACTCAACCAGAAGCATCTCCAGAAAGGAAGAATTTCCATCATGTGTACTTCATACTCCTCTGTTATGCACCAGGATTGGAAAGAAGGTAGCATGTGAAAGACACCTGCATGGGAGCCCTTATTCCTAAGGGACTACCAAGGACCCAAAGAACTTCTTTAATACCGTGCACTCAGCACAGCCATCTTGGGAACAAAAGAGAAAACTCTTGCTTGCCTTCCATCTAAACATTTGGACTTTAATAAGAACTTTATTTTTTTCTATGGGAAACTATAAAATCTGAAAAATTCCTCAAAACTTCACATATGGGTAACTCCACTGCCTCTCATCAAGTGTTCTGTGGTCTCGTAGGGCATATTTCAATTTCACTGGGCTTAACACACTTTTAGGATGTGGCCCAACACTGAACAAAGGAAAAATATATTTTTGCCATGCTAGGCTAATTGTTGCTTGTCATCTTTTCATTTTTTATTTAGTCTCAATATAATTCTCTAGTTGCTCATTCAAAATCAGTGTTATGAGAAACCTGCTATGCAGTATGGTGAAGGGTCAGGTATGACTAACTACTTATACAGTCATCTTGGGTGGTCAAGAATATTGTGGTTTGGGGAATTTCCTTCAAAAACACCTTGTATTAAAAACACCTGTTTTGAATCCATGTTACTCTTCATTAGTATTGCTAGCTCAGAAATAGTTTACAAATCAATATAAAAATTTGAAATTAAATGATGTACTAGTGTCTTAGTGGATGCATAGGCTTAGTTAAAGTGTTTTTAGGTAAGCATTTTATTTTTCACACAAAGGAAGAAAAAAGCATACTTCCCTGATACATTATTTGCATATCATGCCAATTAGGGCCAATTAGAATATTCCTAGCCTAGTTTTTATACAGAAAAATTTATAGCTTTATATCTCCTTAATGTTAAGAAAAGTAATATCAGAATGATGCCTAAAATAAAAATTTTAGAAAACAATAAATTTATTTAAGTCAATTGAACAGCATCATTTGTTTTAAAAAATTACATTTCAATATGAATTTCTCACTTGTAAAACAATTTTGTTCTTCAGGAAAAAATAAAATAAGAGACCATAAAAGGAAGATGAAGTACATGGCTTGGTATATTTGCTGCCTTCATTCCCTTTGCTAGTGCTAACAATCTCTAGTCAAGAAGGACTTGCCAAAGATGAGGTTGGCAATTCATAAGCCTGTAGGATGCTTAAAAACATATAATACAATTGACAAGTATTATGCTTCTCAGCTTCTGTGGAAATAGTTCTAAATTCTGAATTCAACTCAGTGGTAAGGATATTGTGTGAAAAATCTGCAGTCTTCTTGCAGATAGGTTGTTTGTTGACTTGCTTGTCATTGGTGGAATGTAAAGTGATGGTGGTTAAAAAAAAAATATGGAAAAAACAGTTCAATGTTTGTATCAACACAGGAAAACCAGATCCAAATGATACAGAAATTTCCTATTTAGGTCAGTTAGTTTTATTTATTTTTGGTCTGTCTTTGGGGCTGTTCAATATAAGTTGAAGTTTTCAATAATAGATCTGTAAGCTATGAAACACAATTTCTGTTGGCTTACTTTCAAAACTTGATTCATGTTTGACTCATCTGGTCCATGTAGATTTAACTAAACTGAACATTATTGAAAGAAAATTATATAAACAAGGACCCAGCAATCATTTAATAAAATGATTTAATAGAGTCATTTTTAATTCCTTTAAAAAATAATATATAAATACCTCATGTGAAGAGCAAATGAATAGAAGATCTATATGCAACAGAGTTTATAAAGACTGCTCAAGAAAATAATTTTAAGAAAGAGCAAAACATGATAAGTTCAAGAGAATGAGAAGAAAAGACAGTCTGGAAGGAAATATTTGCAAAAGACACATTTGATAAAGGACTGTTAGCGAGACATAAATTACAACAAGATCCTTTTTGACCCACCTCCTACAGAAATGGAAATAAAAACAAAAATAAACAAGTGGGACCTAATGAAACTTAAAAGCTTTTGCACAGCAAAGGAAACCATAAACAAGAGGAAAAGACAACCCTCAGAATGGGAGAAAATATTTGCATATGAAGCAACTGACAAAGGACTAATCTCCGAAATTTACAAGCAGTTCATGCAGCTCAATAACAAAAAAACAAACAACCCAATCCAAAAATGGGCAGAAGACCTAAATAGACATTTCTCCAAAGAAGATATACAGATTGCTAACAAACACATGAAAGAATGCTCAGCATCATTAATCATTAGAGAAATGCAAATCAAAACTACAATGAGGTATCACCTCACACCAGTCAGAATAGCCATCATTAAAAAGTCTACAAACAACAAATGCTGGAGAGGGTGTGGAGAAAAGGGAACCCTCTTGCACTGTTGGTGGGAATGTAAATTGATGCAGCCACTATGAAGAACAGTATGGAGGTTCCTTAAAAAACTAAAAATAGAACTACCATATGACTCAGCAATCCCAATACTGGGCATACACCCTGAGAAAGCCATAATTCAAAAAGAGTCATGTACCACAGTGTTCATTGCAGCTCTATTTACAATAGCCAGGAGATGGAAACAACCTAAGTGTCCATAGACAGATGAATGGATAAAGAAGATGTGGCACATATATACAATGGAATATTACTCAGCCATAAAAGGAAATGAAATTGAGTTATTTGTAGTGAGGTGGATGGACCTAGAGTCTGTCATACAGAATGAAGTAAGTCAGAAAGAGAAAAACAGGTACTGTATGATAACACATATATATGGAATCTAAAAAAGAAAAAAAAAGTGATTCTGAAGAACCTAGGGGCAGGACAGGAATAAAGATGCAGACGTAGAGAATGGACTTGAGGACACGGGGAGGGGGAAGGGCAAGTTGGAACGAAGTGAGAGAGTGGCATGGACTTATATATACTACCAAATGTAAAATAGATAGCTAGTGGGAAGCAGCTGCATAGCACAAGGAGATCAGCTCGGTGCTTTGTGACCTCCTAGAGGGGTGGGATAGGGAGGGTGGGAGGGAGATGCAAGAGGGAGGAGTTATGGGGATATATGTATATGTATAGCTGATTCACTTTGTTATAAAGCAGAAACTAACACACCATTGTAAAGCAATTATAGTCCAATACAGATGTTAAAAAAAAAAAAAAAGGACTGTTAGCCAGGGTATTCAAAGAACTCTTAAAATTCAACAATAAGAAAGCAAACAACCTAATTTAAAAATAGGCCAAAGACTTGAACAGACACCTTATTAAAGATTTTATACAGATGCAAATAAACATTTGAAAAGATGCTCCACATATTATGTCATCAGGAAAATGGAAATTTAAACAATAGTGAGATACATCTACATACCTATTAGAAATCCAAAACACTGACAACAACAAATGCTGGTGAAGATGTGGAGAAACAGGAACTTGCATTCTTTGATGGTGGGAATGCAAAATGATACAGCTGTTTTGGAACACAGTGTGGCAGTTTCTTACAAAACTAAACATACTCTTACCATATGATCCAGCAATCATGCTCTCTGGTATTTACCTAAGGAATTGAAAACTCATGTCCACACAAATTCTGCTCATGGATGTTTATAGCAGCTTTATTCATAATTGCCAAAACTTGGAAGCAACAAGATATCCTTTAGTAGGTGAATGAATAAATAAACTGTGGTACATCAAGAAAATAGAATACTTTTCAGTGCTAAAAAGAAATGAGCTACCAAGCCATGAAAAGCCATGGAAGAATCTTAAATGCATATTACTAAGTGAAAGAAGTCACTAAAAGCTATATGACATTCTGGGAAAGGCAAAATTGGCGATAGTAAAAAGATAAATGTTTCCAAAGGTCTGGGGGAGCAGGAAGGTATGAATAAGTGGAACATAGGGGATTTTTAGGGCAGTGAAACTTTTGTATGATACTATAATGATGTGCACATGCCATTGTATATTTGTATAAATCCACAGAATGTATAACACTTAGAATGAACCCTAATGTGAACTATGGACTTTAGGTGTTCTGCTGTTTTGATGCAGGTTCATCAAGTGTAACAAGTGTGCCAATCTAGTGGGGAAGGTTGATAACTGGGGAGGCTTTGTATGTGTGAGGTCAGGGGCAAATACTAAATCTCTATATCAATGGCCCAGAAGAGATACAGGACCTGTGAACCTAAAATTGCTTTACAAAATATAGCAATTCCTTGTGAAGAAAATGAAGTCTCAACACAGGCACACACACACAAACATGCACACAATAAATGATATTTCCTTTGATAAGAATAGGAGGAAAGAGTACTGAAAAGAAAAGGCAAAATAAGCCTTATTTTTCTTGACATTTTCCAAATAGCCATTCATGTATTAATTTATTCACTCAAAAGTATTTATTGAATGCATACTATATACACTGTTTACGAAATTGGGGATTTGGCAGTGGAAAAATATAGGCAAACTTCTCTGCCCTAAAGGACTTTACATTCTGGAAAGGTGAGAAATGCACTAAGATAAATATCTTTATTAACTATCTATCTATCTATCTATCTATCTATCTATCTATCTATCTATCATCTACCCATAAAGTTAGATAATGCTTGGTGCCATGAAGAAAAAAATAAAGTAGGTGTGAGAGATAAGAATGTGGAAATCTATTTGCACTTTAAAATAAGATTGTGCTGGAATTTCTCACTGAGAGGTAACATTTAATTAAGGACTTAAAGGCGGCAAAAGTTAGTTAGCCTACAAGCTGTAGGTATGTTCTGGCTTCTGACAGGCACGTACAGCAAAGAGAGTAGCATGGCCAGAGCAGATTGAAAGAGGGGTAAAAAATAGTAAGTCAGAGAAGTAAGGAAAGCAGTCCTGTATCTCTTCTGGGCCATTGTAATGACTAGAGAATTTTAAATAGAGAAGTGACATGATTATGGAGTAAGATGATTCTAGCTATCCTGTTGGAAACAGACAACTGGGAGAGATGGAAGAAAGTAGAAGGAACAGTTACAAAGTTATTAAAATAATCCAGACAAGAGGTGCTGAAGGCTCAGCCTTGGGCGTTAACAATGCAGTAGGTAAAGAGAGATTAGATTCTGAATATACTTTGAAGTTAGATATGACAGCATTTGCTGATGGACTATAGGGCATGAGAAAAAAAAATGGCCAGAATCATGGTTCCATGGTTTGGGGTAAGAGCAACTGGAAGAATGAGGTTGCCATTTATTGAAATGCAGAAATCTTTATAAGGAGGGGAAGGGTGAAGGTCAGTTTTGGACATGTTACATCTGTGATAATAGTACATGTTAATTAGAAGTGTTAAAGATACAGTTACATATATGGGTCTGGAGTTTAGGGAAAAAGTCAAAAATATTTAATTTAATATAGCATTTAAGCCTTAGTAGGGTTAGATCACCAAGAGAATGTGCTTGGGTTAGGAAGATAATAGGTTCAAGGACTGAGCCCTGGGAACTCAAAGTTATAAATTTGGGAAACATAAACAATAAATGAGATTGTGATGTGATCAGAACTAAAGGAATAATGTTGCAATATAAAAGACACTTTGAAGATGATTTACAAAAAACTTGGCCATATTTTGAGTAAAAATAAGATGGCATGTTTGGAAACTAGAGATTAACCAATATCTCCAGCAAGAAATATAAGGGAAGAATATTGAAAAACAAGACAGCTTAGTGACAGAAAATAACAAGAATCAACTACATATTTAAGTTTAACCTTCAAAAATTAAAAACATTTATTCTTATACAAATATATATTGAACATATATAAAACAATTTATTGAGATAATTAGTTAATGAAAAAAGTAGGAAGATATTTAAAGGATAATTCAAGAAATGGGGTTATTTTTTTTTAGTTGGTCAGTCATAGAATAGTGAAATAAAATAGATACAAAGCTGGTTAATTTCTTACAAGGCAATAAATAATAACATTTGGAGTTTTTCAACCAGAGAGAAATTATTTGCATCTCTTCAAGGCAAAAATCTACAAGGTATCATATAAGTTCACTAAGACTAGGATCTTTAATCAGTGGTGACTCAATATGCTTTTATATGTTATAAAAGTCATATTTACAAAACATGGTTGCACTACAATCTGACAATGCCTTAGCCTGAAAAAAAAATCTTTTACCTTGATAAATTTTGCTTTTGAATAAAGTTCACAGTTTTTTCACCTATACAACTTACTACTATCCAAAGACAGCTCATCTTTCTCTCTCTCACAAATATATGAATAACACTGAAAAATCCAGAATTTAGGATAACATTCATAGCAAAGGAAATACTTGATGAGTTTCAGGCATGTGGTTCTATTTGCATGCTCTATTTTGAAGCTTTTTTTTTGCCTTAGAAAATACCTTCATATTGTTAAATACAAGTAGGTGAGAGTAAGAGGGGGGCTCTAGATAAATCGTTCCAGATAAGACAGATAATTTTTTGAAAAAAAACTATATGGTGGGACAATATTTATATTTCTTCTTGGTAATTTAGCCTATGTTTACTCTAGTTTTTCTACCACTAAAACTAGTCTGTGAGATTGAGATGTATTACCCCAGAGAGGAGAACAAAACAAAACAAAACAAAACACATCTCTTGTTTTAGAGTCTAACGAGCATTTTAAAAATTAATATCAAGATCACAGTGAAGAAAGCCAGCCTTTAAAGAGATAGGAAGCATTTGGGGAAGAATATTCCATGTGGAGGAGGAGGGGGGTGTTCTTATATATCAACTTATCACAAAAATTAGTGGAATGGATCATGGAATAAAGGAGAGAAGTTGAGAAGGGAAAGAGGTTAGATTCAGGGGTCCTCATTCCTGTGGACCTCACTTCCCAACCTTAGGTTGATATTGATAAGAGTGGTGGTAAAATTAACCAAATACGGGAATCCTAGATGCAGCCTAGAAGAATCATGAATGCCTTAGAGAACTCCTGTGTGTCCAGCATGGCACCATTGCTAAGGAGCAGAAATGACAGAGGGAGGTGTCTAAATAGATCATTACAGAGTATTGAGGAGAGTTCCCTGTGTTATACAATAGGTCCTTATTAGTTATCTATTTTATACATAGTATTGTCAATCCCAGTCTTCCAATTTATCCCTCCCCCCCACCCATAGCGTAAATTTGTTTTTTGCATCTATGATACTGTCCCATTTTCTAAGCCTACTTGTACAACATAGGAAATCTTTAAGTGCTGAATTCTGCAATAGCATTGTGAGGAAGACCACAGAGAGAAACAAAAGGAAAAAGGAAAAAAAAGGGACTGTATGTCTGAGCCAACCTCAAAGGACTGGCAGAGCCAGGGAGAGCCAAATTAAGGGCTAGGTAAGCAAAGAGGATCCAGTTGACTGAAACAAGGACATAGGTCACTGGAAGTCCATGTAAGGACCTGAGGCACAGCATGACTGCCACAGCAGTCCACTACACCTGGAGGATATGCATGCTTTTGCTTGTATGGCAACACCCTCTGGAAAGGTAAAAATGGAAGAGTAAAACACTTGAATGATCACTGGAAGAGAATATTTTAAGCTAGACAAAAATGGAAACAAAGTTCATTTAAAATTGTAATATTTTTCTCTACCCAGGGGAACAGAACTCTGGAAGAAAGCTGATCACATATAGTCTAGGAAACTTTGAAAAAATTTACATTTTTTAACAGAATTCAATAGAGGGTGCATGGGGTCCTAATTCAATTAGAACTATTTACTCAAGGAAAAATTTAGTATTGCCAAGGAATTGGTAATAAGAATTCTGGGCTTTTTCCCCCCATTTCTCAATATTGACTTATTGCTAGTTATTTGGGGTTTGGTCCAGTTATCATTCACAGTGATCCCAGTGAAACCATTGAATTATACCATGAGTGAAGCTATACGTTAGAGATATTCACAGTGCATTCCAAGGCCCCAGGGGACTATCCCCATAACAAATTGATAAAGATCTGAGCAAAAGAAGTTGCAATTGCTAGTGGTAAGTTGTGAGGAATATAAGACCTTTTTCATTAATGCCATATTGTGCAGGATATGACTCTTCTACCAGACATGAAAGCAAATCACGTTAATAAAAATTCGAAAGAAGTTTGGTATCATAGCAATAAAAAAGTAGGATATAGACTAATTCATTTCCCCCACAGCATCAAGACACACTTCTTTTCAAACAAATATTTGGAGTAATATAAATAGCTTATGTGTAAGTTATTTGATCAAATTTCCTCTTTTTCTGGTTCTTAATGTTGTACTCTTCCCAGTGTTCCTAGGTTGCCTGGGTATCCCAGCTAAATTATATCACTTTCAGCAGGACTCAAATACAGACTCTTTAGATGCACAAATGGTTAAAGAAAACAGAGTTAACACAGATCCGTTATCCCCTCATTGTTTTTTAATATTACTGACTATGTATTTCAACATTTTAACTAAATCACTGAAGTATCATAATGTCTTCAATGGAGGAGGAAAGCACAATTCATTTAAATCACACATTAGAAATTGTATGCAACTTATAAGTTGTATGAAAAAGCATAAATTTTTACTGATATGACACACTTAATTACCAAAATTAATTTTTACAAATGGCATGTTTGCAGAAGCTTTGCACTGGATAAGCCTCCTTTCGATTCTCATGTTCAGAATTAAGAGTGTGCTGACAGGTTGACATTCTAAATACCGAAAGAAAGATGGGATCTCTCTTTTTATTTGTTCTTATTTGGCAAGACTTATGGGTAGTTGTCTCAAAGAATCTGCATAGTATCCGTAAAGAATCACTTTTCCATAGCAATAAACACACTTACTTGTCCACCGTGTCTTCTGGATAGAAAAAATCCACACATGCTACCCTGAGACTATTATGAATAGTAGATTTACTTTTCTCAAATTAATATCTCCTTCTAATCACCATAGAGCTTGTTTTGAATACTCCCAGCCCCGACTTCTTCATCTCTCATTGATAACTGAATTCACTTCAATGTGCTTCTGTGCCACTGTATTGAAGATGCTGTCACTAAGGTTACCCGTGAGCTTTCAATTCCCAAATCCACTGAATATTTTTCAGACCTTCTCTTTCTTTATCTTTTTTTCTTTTTTCTTTTTTTTTTGGCTGCACCATGCAGCTTGTGGGATTTTAGTTCCCTGACCAGGGATTGAACCCCGGCCCTCGGCAGTAAGAGCACAGAGTCCTAACCATTGGACAACCAGGGCATTCCCAGAACTTATGGTATCTGTCCAGTATCTGTAATAATTCTCATATATTTTTCCATAAGCATGAAATGTTTAACTCCTGTCTCCAAACTCACAAAATACACTTGCAAACATGAACAAAACTTTTCTTCATGGAAACCCATGTTTCAAGAACTCAGACCGTGACTGCACCATGCCCCAGCCTCTGGATATGCCACTTTTCTTATGTTGCTTATCTGGAAATTACTGTTAGGATTTAGGGAAGGAGAGGTTTTGTTTTCTCCATGATTGAGAGAGATTCATACTTGACAAAACCTCAGATCAGCTGTGTAAACTTTGGTAAATTACTTGACATTTATTAATCTATTTCATTTTAAAAATGTGAATATTAATAATAATAATACAATTTATTGGGAGCTGTCTCTGTCTTAAGCAGGATGTGCTGGTACTTTATCTGTATTTCCTCTTAATTCTCAAAGCAAATCCGTAAGTAACATGCCATTAAAATCTCACTTTACCATATTTAGAAAGTGAACTTTAAAAATGTTGAAGGACTTGCTGTAGGGCACACAACTAGTAGGTAAGGCAATAGAGATTTCTGCCCTTGTCTATTTACTCAAAAACCTCCCACCTCACAGCATTGTCATACCTAGCACATCCTTGTCACTCTTTAAATAATATCTGAAACAATGAAATTGTTGAATAAGATTTCAAAATGTAAATCTTCCTGAATATATACTTTGTGCAGGGAAATTGGTGAAAATATGTGCTAACCAAGAATGAAAATTATGAGCAAACATTTATTTATTTGCTTAAAAAGAGAGAGAGAGGGAGCAGCTAGCTCAAAGAGAATATGGGGATATTCACAAATGGATTAAAATACACAGATAAAGAACCAAAACTGAAATGAAAGGAAAGTGGCATCCAGGAGGACAAGGAAATTCAAAGAATCTCCCAGTGTGACTCAGTCTGAAAGAGCTTCAGATGTTTCAGTCAGCTTGAATACACAGGCCAGCTAAGGGTGAGCTGTTGCTCTTGAATAATTATTTCCACTCCTACTTTTTTTATATATAAACCAAATAGTGACAGGATGTCTCTTTCTTTATCAGATGAATGTCAGCATTAGCTTTCTTACATTGTTACAGAAATTGTATTTCAAAAATAAGCCTATTTGTGGAACAAACACAAAGGAAATAAATTACTTTATAATAAAATTATTGTAGCATTAAATATGCATTCTATTTGATTATAAAATAGTTGCAGATAAGCACAGTACATTTTCCAGCTCATTTACTTTTCTTAAATCTTCCCACATAAGTCATATGGATTTTACTTCAGAAAGCACAAGATAAATAAAATAACAATTTACCATTAGATCTCATGAATAAGTGAAAGAATGTTGCTTTCCAAGACAGGCTAAATGAACTATATTTGAGACCATGATAATGAATTTCAAACATGTTAAATAATGTTATTATTTACATGAACTAACAAGAATTCAAATTTTTAAACAGAATTGATATATTTTGCTATATTTATTGTTATATAAATCTTGTGAAATAGTAGCTGTTATTGAAAATAAGTGCTCTAAAGCTGATGCACCTTGTTTTTTTGTCAACTTTCTGAATTCTGGTTTTATCTCTTAAACCTTCTTTCCCAACTTTATATTTTCCCTCAAATTTGGACCTAGAGTTCCTCCTAAGATGGATTCATCAATCTAGTTCTGATCTTTTCCACTATTTAGGATGGGAATTATCTGTCCTCTTTAGTTCTGTGACAAAAATCATAATTCATATTATCCCATAGCTTTACCTTGATATGCAATATTACAGAAATAAAGACAATATTCAAAAAAAATAAACTGCAGAAAGAAAAAACTAAATTGAGAAGTGAAAATTAAATTTAGGCATTAAAAATCAAGTGTATCACAACTTAAATTCAAAAAGTGAACCTGCATATATACATAAAAGATTAGGAAAGAAGGATAATGTAACTGCAGATTTTTGATAAAAATAAATTGTAAAATGAAAATAGTGTGAAAAATCCTGAGGAAATGAGTGATTTTCTAGGTAAATATAAACCTTCAAAATTGATCCAAGAAAAGAGAAATTTTCAAACCTATATAATGACAGAAGAAAGGGAAATAGATTCTCAAAGATGATCAACAAAATTCACAAAGCCCTGGGCTTCCCTGGTGGCGCAGTGGTTGAGAGTCCGCCTGCCGATGCAGGGGACACGGGTTCGTGCCCTGGTCCCGGAGGATCCCACGTGCCGCGGAGCGGCTGGGCCCGTGAGCCATGGCCGCTGAGCCTGCGCGTCTGCAGCCTGTGCTCCGCGACGGGTGAGGCCACAGCAGTGAGAGGCCCACGTAACGCAAAAAAAAAAAAAAAAAAAACCACAAAGCCCAAAGGTTTTAACGTATTTGATTCTCATAATATGTAAATTGCTTAAAAGCATAAGGAAGATGGAAAGCCAACAAATTTACTTAATGAAGCCAGTATAACATTAATAAACATTCTTGACAAAGGAGTAAAAAAAGGAAACTTGTAAACTGTCTGTTTGGGGCCTGTGGGAAGCAGATACCAGCACGGGCAAGATATTAACAGGGGAAACACCTATGAAAGAGAAAGGGGAGCAGGAATAGGCAGGGAAACCCTTCAGACCAGACACCAGCATTATAGCTGTGGAAGTAGAGAGCAATCAGAGAAAGATTAAGGAGGAAGATCCTCAGTGCGGTGCAGGTAGGTCCAGTAGAGTTTTGTCCAGCTCAGTCAGAAGCTCCAACATGAAGAATGCCTACAGAAAAGTCTGAAAGCAGGAATAGGCAGGGAAACCCTTCAGACCAGACACCAGCATTATAGCTGTGGAAGTAGAGAGCAATCAGAGAAAGATTAAGGAGAAAGATCCTCAGTGCGGTGCAGGTAGGTCCAGTAGAGTTTTGTCCAGCTCAGTCAGAAGCTCCAACATGAAGAATGCCTACAGAAAAGTCTGAAATTGGCAGATGTGGTCAGGCCCCTGCAATCCTAGTATCAAGAGTTATTGTCTGGAGCTGGCCAGAAGAATGTAGTCTTGGTGTGAATTCTGCAGAGAAAAACAGAGGCCCTGCAGCTGAAAGCTGGCAGCTAACTGACTGTACTCCTTGTAAATAAATTCTCTCTTGAGAGAACATCTCCCATATATACCACGTGCCGTGAAACTGCCACATAGACCTACATTAGGAATAAATATAAATGCTAAATCCTAAATAAAACACCAGAAATATTTGTCAGCCTTATGATAAAAGAATAATATGTCATGGCTAACTAGAATTTATTAAAGGAATACAAGTAAACTTTAAAGTATTTGCATATGGAGGTCCACATGACTGGTCTTTGAATATCAAACTCTAGGTGTTACCATTTCATGGGCAGGATAAAAGGTGAGCTGACATATAGAAATTTAGTCCAGAGTTGCAAAGGCAAACATTTCAGATTACAGGATCTGAGTTCTTACTGAGCTGCTTCTTCTCTGGGCAATATTATATGACATGTTTCAATGTATGGGCAGTTTTTTTAAAAAAAAATTTACTCTGTTTAATGATTTTCATCAACATCAAGTGACCCAATATTCTGTAATCTAATACTTGATTTTATGTCACCATCATCAAAAAAAAGTAAAAATATTTAATATCTGTTCTCTGATTAGAGTTGGCAAAATTGATATATAATATGTCATCAACATTACTAAATATTATTTCAGCAAACAGCCTACATCATATTTACCAGTGGAACATTAGATTTGTCATTAAAGTCATGAAGAAGATAATGCTACTGCAAAGACCATTATTTTTTAACACTATTTTGTAAATAATAGCAACTACATAATGTGATGTAGAAGGCAAAATTATCATTATGTTTATGTGTTTTAACTCTTACCCTGGAAAACCTACTAAAATCATTAAAATTAATAAGAGAAAGTTATAAGATGGCTTTTACAAAAGTATTAATATTAGTAATTTTAATATGCCATGTGGTTATTGACATGAAAAGGTCACCACCCATAATAAATATATAAATTATATTACTTATAGGAAATATTTCAACAAGAAAAGTTTAAAAAACTGAATGAAGATACTTTCCTGAAGTGAAAGAAAGATGAACAAAAGGAAAGACATACTTTATTGCTGCATGAAAAGACTTTGCCTAGCAAAACTAGTGGTTACCAATGGGGAGAGGGAAGAGGGTAGGGGAACTATAGAGGTAGGAAAAAAAGTGGTTATTATGGAATTGTATGAAATCATGTGTGTGAAACTTTTGAAAATTGAAAAGCACTATAGAATTTAAAGGATCTTTCATTCAAAAAAAAAAATGTTCTTGAAGAAAATTAAAAGTGTCACTCCGGTGAACACATGAATGATAAGAAAGCAAAACATTCTTACTGCTGATGTGGAGAAAGTTTTAGTGGTCTGGATAAAAGCTCAAATCAGACACAACATTCCTTTGAACCAAAGCCTAATCTGAGCACGGCCCTAACTCTCTTCAATTCTATGAAGACTGAGAGAGGTGAGAAAGCTGATAATAGTTTGAACCTATTAGAGGTTGGCTTATAAGGTTTATGGAAAAAAGCCATCTCCAAAACATGAAAGTACAAGGTGAAGCAGCAAGCACTGACGTAAAGGCTGCAGCAAGTTATCAAGATCTGGCTATGATAATTGATGAACAGATTTTTAATGTAGACAAATAGTCTTATGTTGAAAGAATATGTCATCTAGGACTTTCATAGCTAGAGAGGAGAAGTCAATGCCTAGCTTAAAAGCATCAAAGGATAGGCTGACTCTCTTGTTAGGGACAAATGCAACTGGTGGCTTTATGGTAAAGCCAATGCTCACGTAACATTCTGAAAATCCTAGGGCCTTTCAGAATTATGCTAAATCTACTCTGCCTGTGTTCTTTAAGTAGGACAACACCTGCGTGATGGCACATTTATTTAAAACATTGTTTACTGAGTATTTTAAGCTCCCTGTTGAGACCTACTGCTCAGGAAAAAAAATTCCTTTCAAAATATTACTGCTCATTGACAGTGCACCTGGTCACCCAAGAGCTCAGATGGGGTGCATAATGAGATTAATGTTGATTTCATGTCTGCTAACACAGCATTCATTCTGCAGCCCATGGATCAAGGAGTGAGTTTGACTTTCAAGTCTTATTATTTAAGAAATACATTTTATAAGGCTATAACTGCCATAGATAGTGATTCCTATGACAGATCTCGGCAAAGTAAATTAAAAACCTTCTGGAAAGGCTTCACCATTCTAGATACTATTAAGAACTTTTGTGATTTATGGGAAGAGGTCAACATATCAACATTAACGGGAGTTTGGGAGAAGTTAATACAACCCTCATGGATGACTTTGAAGGGTTCGAGGCTTCAGTGGAAGAAGTAATTGCAGATGTGGTGGAAATAGCAAGAGAATTAGAATGAGAATTTGAGCCTGAATACATGACTGAATTGCTGCAATCTTATGATAAAGCTTTAGGGGATGAGGAATTGACTCATGGTTTAGCAAAGAAAGCCTTCTCTTGAGATGGACTCTACTTCTAGTGAAGCTTCTGTGAAGATGGTTGAAATGAAAACAAAGGATTTAGTATATTACATAAACTTAGTTGATAAAGCAGTAGCAGGATTTGAGAGAATTGATCCCAATTTTGAAAGAAGTTCTACTTTTGAAGGAAATAAAACACTATCAAACAGCATTGCACACTATAGATAAATTATTTGTGGAACAGTCAATCAATGCAGCAAACTGCATTGTCTTATTTTAATAAGACCCTAGCCTTCAACAGCCACCACCCTGCTCAGTCAGCAGCCATCAGCAATGAACAAGGCAGGACCTTCTACCAGCAAAAAGATTATGACTTGCTGAAGGCTCAGATGATGGTTATCATTTTTTAGCAAAAAAGTATGTTCATTAAGGTATATATATATATATATATATATATATATAAGTATATATATATTTAGGTATAATACTATTGCACACTGCATAAACTACAGTGATGTATAAACATAATTTTATATGTACTGGGAAACCAAAAAATTATTGTGACTTACTTTATTGTGATATTCATTTTACCGTGGTGGTCTGGGAGCTGACCTGCATATCTCTGGAGTATACTTGTATGTGTTTTCCTCAAATAATTTACGAATAAATATTTGAAATGGAAATAGATCAATTTGATAAAAATCATCCTAAAAGTCACTTTAAATAGTATCTATGCAAGAATAGCCAAGAATATATAGAAAGGTGTGTTATGCCTTGTCCTGTTATATTATAGTAGGTGTTAAAATGCTAAGAATTTGAAAACAATTGCATTGTATTAATGTTAGTGATGTCTTTTATATTATAAATATAGAACGAAAATAAGTCAGAGGAGTATAATTTACTTTTGTGTTGATATTTGGTTAATTTCTTTAAATTAACAAAGATCCATATCTTACACCTTACATCTAAATTAATTATATAAAATTTATGTCAAAAGTTAAGTTAAAAAAACAAATTAAAAGAAAGTGTAAAACAGTGTCTAAGTATCAGTGTGAGGACTGTTTGTTAAAATAAATAAGGCCTGATAAACTTGACATTTGAAAGGGTACATTTTCATTACTTTGGAAAGCATCAAAATAAATTATAAAAAATAAACTTGGAAAGTTTTTCACCCAAAATGCAGTAAAGGGGTTAATAGCTATGCCATATGGCCAGCTTTTATGAATTAATAAAATTAACTAAATATCTCAACCAAAAATAGACAATAGGTAGTAATAGGCAAGAAAGAAACAAAAAACAAAACAAACTACCAACAAACATATAAATACAATGAAGAACAAATATCATTTTATTTATGAAGCTGCCAATGATTTTTTAAAATTAAATTCTTTGTGTGCTTTAGGATGCAGATAGGCAGGTACTACATACATTAATGTGTATATATATATATATATATATATTTCTTTTTTAGAGCCTTTCTAGATTGTAATTTTGCTTTACATGTACTGAGAGATATATTTATACCATGTATTAGAGTGAATTTTTTTCTAAAAGTTTTGAAAGTATTTAAAGATACATAAAAAGGTACACAAATATATAAATAATATTCATAGCTCTGTTATTGCTTTAGAAAGTCTTGAAATAACATGAGCTCTTAGTAGTTGGAAATCAAATACATATTTTAAATTGTAAATAATTACAATCGATTATTATGGGAATAAATATGAGAAACTGCTAAATGAAGTGGAAATTATTACAATTTATGACTGAAAAATTTATAAGATATTATGTTATGAAAGAATTGTTCTGAGCAACAACTAAAGGCAAAATATCAAATATAGGATTATATGTAACATATATAAGAACAGAATCACACAGACACAACAGAAAATAACAGTTTGATACCAGGAATAATGGATATAGAGCTCTGAAAGTTTACCAAAAAACACTACTAATGTAATAACATGAAAGAACTAATATCAATAACAATATGACATATTATAAATCAAAATGCAATTAAACATTTTGTTGTTGTTCTTGCCTGGCTTTTGGAGAGAGAGGCTCCCAAAGGTTTAATTATCTGATTCACACACTAAAGCCCCATGGAAGGAGGAAGCTGAGATTTGGAAGCAGGAAACTAAAAATAAGGGTTGAAAGTTGGGAAGAACCCATTGGATGTCATTTGAGGTCTAGCAGTTCTAAAGAAGAGGGAACTGAATAGTAGGTGAGGTTGAATAATGAGAAAAAAATTCCTGACCCAAGTACATTAGATTTCTCTGAATCCAGGTTCTTCTTCTTGGGTTTGGTTTATAGCCTTCAGGTGGCCTGGGAGAAACAAGCAGAGCTGGAGGAAAGGGAAAGGAAGGAGTTGCAAGAAAGGTTAAGTGGGGACTAATGAAGCAAGGCTATTGTCAAAGATACAGGAAATGTAAAAAAACAGAGAAGGATTCTTGGTACTTAACACTGATCATTGTGTGTGTTTCCTGTTCTCACACTGAAATTCCATCACCTGCATTTTCTCTCTAGTTCCTTCCTCAAAAAGTAGATGTAGGTTATTTAATGCTATCGATTCATCTGCCAAATAATCACCACACCATTTCAACTCTGCCAGGACACATACTGTTCTTTCACTCAAGCTATATAGAAAAGCATTATATTTCTTTACTTTATTTCTGCTTGTTGATATTTCATCAGGAAACATAGCTTTTCCCTATTTTCCTTAATATTTCTCTGTCTTGTTCCAAATCTAAAATGTTCAATATCTAACACCACAACTTATTCTTTTACTGTTTACGGGAAAGACTCTTTTGGATCTTTAATGGGATATGAAAGGGCAATAAACTCAGTGGCTATATATAGAGAAAATAAATATTCAAATACTTATTTCTTAGGAATCTTTGTTTTCCATAAAATTTTATTCTTAGTGTCACAACAGTATCAATTTTCCCGGAGTAGAAAATCAAATCAGGAGTCTTCTGACAATGTTAAGAAAATGCCTGTTTGTTGTATAAACCAGATGTCGATCATGCCCAGCAGTGGATTTGCAGCCTGAGTCTCCCTTATCCTTTCGGTGTAAAATTGATGAGATTAATCCCACACAAAAAAGAAGACAGAGAAACTTCTTAGCAGGCAGGGCGGAAAGAATATGAACAATATTGGAAACTTATTTGTGCGGGACAATGGGTGACATATGACACTCCTGATGAGTGTTGTGGGAATTAGAAGAGCCAAAAATGGTGAGTAGGACCTTCTTACATGTAGGTTTTTGATATAAGGTTATAGATGGTTTACACAATTTCCATTTATTGTATTCTCAATTCACTGATAATACTTCTATTTTTACTAACCACTGAGACCTAAGCAAAACAATAGGTCAAGAGTCATCTACATCTTTGAGCTAATGATGCCATGTTTCAGATGAATGCAATTATATTTTTAAAGTAGCTCAATATTAGAAAGAATTATTCTGGCTATGAAACATATGCAATGCACCAGCCTGAGACTTTTCCTTTCTGTCCTCTTCCTCTCCCCTTCTTGCCCTTCAACTTTCTTGTTCTATACTCAGTCCCAAAGGACTTTGGTATCTATAATTTAGAATCTGTTTGGTTCTTCAAGAAATAACCATGAAACAATGTAAGGACAAAATTTGATATGGAAAAACATTTCTCTGACTTCCATTTAACAACAAATAAACCCCAGAAAACCTCTAAAAATGTAGTTTGGGGACACTTGCAAAAGTTTCTTCTATAAGAAAACTGGACAAGATTTTCATTAAACGTGGCCTTATATATTAGAATTACTTATAGTCTTTGTTACATTAATCAAAACAGTAGGTGAACAAGCTGTCCAGAACTGTGGTTCTTTACCTCTTTTGCACAGTTGTTGACATGTCATGCTCAAAAAACACAGAAAAAGCTACTTGAGTGTATATATAACAAATATTGCTTACACTAGAAGCAACCACAAATCTCTTCAAAATACAAAGAAATCCCACGTATATCAATGCATCGGGGGGAAAACATTCTTATTTGCCTTTCAGAGTAATCAGTTTTATCCCCAGAAAATAGGTCCAATTTACTGACAGCTATAAGCTGGATAGCAAATTGACTCTTTATGATATCATCTCTGCTGCTGTTACACTATGGGCTTGGTTCAAGATTCATTGTCCAGCTGCTCCATGAAATCCTGCATAAAGATACACCAACCCTGAAAGTAATCTCTTTCCCAGTTCTTTGTGGCCCTGGAAAGGCACAGAATTTATGGGGACCTGTTAGAGAAGCCAGGCTAATAAAAACAGAAAGATACTCTAGTGTTCTTGGCAGTGCATTGTGCTTATAGATGTAAAACTGTTTAAACTCCTCTGTCCAAGATGATATTCCTGCCATCCAGTGAATGAAATTCTAGGAAAAGCTAGCCAATAGCATTCAACAATGCATTCTATTTATTGCGACTAGTAATAATTAAATCTGTCCAATGAAAAATGGCAGTTTGTTTATGACAGTCCTAGTTTCTTATTATGGTTTTCCTTTACTCTAAAACTGCAATTGTCTGTAGCAATGACTGTCATAAAGTTTCTCATAAGAACAGAGTGATAAGTATGGCATAACAGGATTGATAGAACATTAGAAATAAAAGCATGTCTTTCCTTTTTACTTTTTAAACCTTTTCATGATGCTCTTTTCTAGAGCCAAAGTTTCCATTAAATGAGGAAAAAAAAAAAAAGCCCTGATCTATAAATTACTGAAGTAATGACTTATTATGGCTATTTTTGAAGAATTGAGGATTTTAGAGAATAAAAAAATACCAGGAGTGTTGATGTTTTCAAGGACTAAAATCTATTTGAAAAAGTATAATTTGTGTAATGGTAGATATGACTGTTACATTACTTCTGTCTAAATATTTAAATCTTATTTAAATTAAAGCAATTAGTGTACTTTTTCAGAATACAAGTAGAGTGAAGTGTTGAGAGCAGGGGTTATGAGGAAAACCTTACCTTCCTGAAACACTGTATAAAAATATTTTGCACAAATTATCTTCTTTATATTAATCTAAGGTGAATGGACAGATGAGAGAAAGGTAACACATTTACTGGACTCCAGAAATACAAGCAGTAAAGTCAAATGATTTTTCTTAAGATGTTTTTCTAGAGCTGTGCTGTCTGAGAGAATAGCCTCAGACACACTATTTAAATTAAAATTAATTTAAAGTTAGTGACATTAACAATGCACTTCCTCAGTTGCACTAGCACATTTCAAGTACTCAGCAGCCACGTGTGGCTGGTGACCACAGCACTGGACAAAATAGCTTGCAGAACATTTCTATCAATACAGAGACTGCAGTTGGGAAGTGTTGTTCTGAAGAATATTTGTTAACATTTCTACAGCCTTTTAATGTTCATGGAGTATTTTTTTATAGCCAATGGAAAGTATGGAAGCAATAAGAGGAGAGAAGAAAAACATTGTTGTATAAAAATCTATTGTAATCGTATCTTGGTTTGGGGGAATTAAAAAGATGATTTTATTTATAGAAATATATAAAAATATGTAGATTCTCAATATTGTTGCAATAGCTAATGGTCAAGAACTTTTTAGCCCTAATGCTGTGTGGAACTTACACAATAATCCTTTATTGAGTACTGTTCTAGATACTTGGAATACATGAGTGAAAAAAAAAATCTCTGCATTCAAGGACCCAGCATTCAGATTTTGCTTTAGTACCTTTCTATAATTGCTTTATACCAACCTTAAATTTTAGTAGATATGTTGTTTCACTACCATTTGTAGATATTATTTATACTTTTAATACAATTAGGTGTTAACTATTAGTAAATGAGAGATTTAGATGACATCTTGGCTTAATAAAAGCCTTTTATCCCCCAATATAAGTTCCCTAGCATTATTTCTTTTACTTTTAAAATTATCTATTCTTGTTCATTTCTTCTTGGTTTCCTACATATGCAGGCTCTCTCTGAGGCAACAGATATAGTTAATATGCCAGATCTTAAATTAAAAATTATGATAAATAATGAAAGCCAAATCTGATAAATCAGGCAGAAATATAAAAACAGACAAAATAGCTGATAATTGTCTTCAGTAATTTTTTAAAATTCCAAATTGATCCAATTATTGTCTAAAATCCTCACTTCCTTTTTTCTATATTGATGATTAAATAGACATACAACCCTAGTTTCAAAAAAGACCTAATGGCAATTTTTCTCTAAGCCAATTTTTCTCTAACCTTATTTCATCACTAATTCCAGCCTTTACGTTTATATTCTTATTCTTCACTGGAAAGAAATTTGAACAAGCAAACACATTTTGGCAGAAAAAAAAAATCATCCAAAGCTGTTAGCCATAAATATTCTTGTACTGTCATACTCCTATAACTCATACTGAAATCATAGAACTTGAATTACGTGTGCTATTGTGTAGTGGGCAAAATTACTTTGCATATGCACACATATACGCACAACCATGCACAAAGTTTAAATACATTTTAACTGTGAGCTTAAGTTACCATAAGTCTGGCTAGTCAAAGTTAATAGCATGACTCTATCTTTAGCCCATCAACTAACGTATAACAGAAGAGTATGGAAACCATTCACCCACTGTGCAAAGACTGGAAGTAAATTTTCTGGAATTTATTGATGGAGTTTTACTATAAGCATGTTCAAACTGATTTCAAACATTGAGCAAATAAGGACTTACATTTTAAACTGTTAAAACAAAATGTGGAAACTATAGACCTTCTTCCAGGATGTCACTAATTTTGAATGTGCATTTTTACTTTCAGGATAGTGTGATGAGCAGGTGTTCAAGAGAGTGTTAATACCTGTTTCAGGTGAAATACAGGACATGTGTCAATGGGCTAGTTCCACAAAGATCTAGTGAGCCTAATCTTGTGTCAGGCTCTATACCAAGCAGTGGCAAAGTAGAGTTGAATAAGACACTTGTCCTCACAGTGTAGCTAGTTAAAAAAAAAAAAATACAATACACAAAGGGGCTTCCCTGGTGGCGCAGTGGTTGGGAATCTGCCTGCCAATGCAGGGGACACGGGTTTGAGACCTGGTCTGGGAAGATCCCTCATGCTGCGGAGCAACTGGGCCCGTGAGCCACACTACTGAGCCTGTGCATCTGGAACCTGTGCTCCGCAACGGGAGAGGCCGCGACAGTGAGAGGCCCGTGCACCGCGATGAAGAGTGGCCCCCACTCGCCGCAACTGGAAAAAGCCCTCACACAGAAACGAAGACCCAACACAGCCAAAAAAAAAAAAAACACAAAGGATTAACAGTAATGCAGTGTGATAATTACCATAAAAGAAATATTTATAAAGCAGGGGTCTAGAAGAGGCAATGATTAATGGAAGGATTTTTTCACGTGTTTTAGACTAATAATTTCATTGATATAAAATACTAGTTTGATGAACACAGTTGCACACAATTTATAATAGATACTGAAAACGTGTTAATATGTGTTAATCCACATATTAATTCTCATCAACATCATGTTTTATTCCAAAGCCTCTAAAATTTAGCCTTGAATAAGAAGAAGTTTTCAGGTTGTTCAGAAAATATAGACATATCCCCATTAAACATAATGCTTTGGAAAGAATGTTTTGAAACACATGGAAGAATATATCTTTTGGTGAAAAATTTAAGCCCAGGATAAAATTTGTTCGGCACTGCTTACTGGTATGAAACCATGAAAATAATGTTTAATGTTAACACAGTATATTTTGCCATATAAAAATAATGAATGGGCTGTGAAAAAACAAAAACAAAAATGTTTAGTCTAGGTGACAGGGACTCTAGTCCAAGATTAAGTCAGTTTTTGATGTGTCTAGGCATTCAAAGCTCCAAACATAACTCAACTGGAGTTTTCAGAGAACAATATAATCCCAAGATTTGGGTTGCTTAGTCTATAAATGAATCCTGTCCCTTTCCCACCCAAAGTCTAAGATTTTTCTTGGGACAATATTATTGCCCCCCGTCAAATGATGATAGAAAGATAGGTAGATAGATAGATAGATAGATAGATAGATAGATAAAGTTGAATGAATAATGGTCATACAAAGTTTTCTGAAGATTAATTGGGAGATGAGAGACTATTCCATCCATGAAACTGATTTGTTTATATAAATGATACAGTATGTAAAATGTTATCTTTCTTGTAATTACTAACTACTACAATATTTTGAAAATATGTTCAAAAGCTACATGATGGGTTTCTCTTTTTAGAAATATGTATGACAGGACAGATGAAATTAATCAACGGCCTCAAGCTGGTCCAAGGGCTGAAATTCCTCACTTATTCCTGGAGTTGGTGGTTTGTGGAATGGGGTGTGTGTGTTTGTGAATGTATGTAGGCCTTATTGAGACCCTAATTTTGTAACCACAAACTCACTCACCCAGAATCAAAGAGTGATATTTCAAATACAGTAATTTATTTTACATAGTCCATTAATTACATTCGTTTTCTGCATATATCCAGATGTGCACATAAACATTCATTGGAGACTATAGTATGCTTCTGCTCTAAAATAGTTCACAGCACAGCATATAGCCATCCATTCTCCCTGGGGATAGGTGATCTGACATCAATTTAAATAGATGCGGGCTGAAATTTTAGGTTTGGTTTAAAATTTGAGCTTTCACAATCTTAGCCTTACACTGGGCCTGAGTTCACTCTTCCTGGGGAGATTTTAATGGCATCCCAATCTCCTAAACAGTGTGCAGTACATTCTGTTTTTCACATTACAATTTCTAATGTGTCCTTGAAATACCTGGGGTGCTGCGGATTGTTCAACCCAATTCACAAGTCTTGTATTATGTAGCTGGAAGAATACTTAGAAGCTCTGGTAATAAAAATGACAATAAATGGTTCTTAACAATTTATTTAAATTTAAAATAATATATCTGAAATGTTCTGAGTATATTCAAATGCCTGTATGCAATGTGATTTCAAATCTTTTAAGATTCTCCTTTCCTTATCATTTTATCTCATCTGAGAGGCATAGAAACCAATCCTGTACAGGATAAGCAATTATGACTTTTAGAAGGTGTTATTCTTTGAGTCTTAGTTCTCTCTCCCTTTGTGTTAGACTCATTATTGGTGGCTGCTTTTTAGCTCTAAAGAATGATAGCTAACAAAGGTTCTCATAAATCTAGCATCTGCTCTTTAATTTGTCTTTGTAGAAATATATTTTCTCTATAGAGACATCACACTTCTTATTTGGGAGAACATATTTATTAAGTACAAAAGTATTTTAACATTATCCCTAAGAACTGATTTTAAAACAACAAAAGCTGTGTAGACTTGCCAGTTGGTCTTTAGCTCAAAACTGTTAGCTTTCCTATTACAACACATGAATAAATAGAAGATAAAATTTTGAGCAAGTATGAATTCATTTGAAATAGATAGATTGCGAGTTTCAACTTTTTTTGATTCCCATTTGACTACCTAATGCTAAAATACAGCTTCTTAGAACAGGGGGAGATGGGGACTTATTAAAAATAATATCACAAACTTTCTTGAACACGAGATGAATTTCATGAACAACCTTATGACAAGTTAAGTGCAAATGAATCAGAACATATGGATTAAATTTCCCTTGAAGTATACATGATTTTGTAAATTATGAGAAAAAAAGGGAATGGGAAAATGCAGTTTTAACTTTGCCAAACCTAAGACATTTGAACAATTGTTGAGGAGAGCATGCCAAACCCGTACTTTCCTCCTTTAAATCCACCTAATATATGAAGAAACGCTTTCAACTTATATACCCAGTTCCTTCTCAGGAACTCAGTACTTTTTAAATTTCCTCATGTCTTCTTCATAGTAGCCTTGTAAACAAATTTTAGATATAACACTGCAATTTTTACTTCACATGTGTGATTACGGTGAAAAAAGTTGAAAAATTATGTGCTTTGTAAATAAGGAAGAACTAAGTGTTAGAACTTAAATTAAGTGGAAGCCAATGAATTCCATATTTACCAAAGTCTATTATATAAAAAACATAATCCTCAGCAACATCATGAGAAATAAGTGCTGTGGACTGATATTATGAATTGATTACAGAAGTTTCTAACTATACTGAAGGCAACACCATTTCTATTAATACAGTTTTACACTCAATATCTAACAGAAAGTTTTTGGTCATCTCCAGATTTATTTTAGTAATGACTTTATAAGGAAGATGTGTTCATTTTTTTAAAAAAATAGATTCCAGATAAACCATAAGAAAAAAATTCAGAAATAGCATCTACAGCAACATTTTGAGGTATAATCTTCCGCAATTTTTCCTAAATATAATTATATCTAAATACTATTTATAACACATATGCCATAATATACATCATATATTGTTTATTCTAATTCATGTTAGACATATATAGTGTATATAGATGCTATAGATATATAGATATATATACATATAGATTTTATGCATAGATTTTGTAATTGTCTTAACATTTGACCATACTACATAACTTATTTTCTAATCTGAAATTCCCTCTCAATTTATTGTACTTTCCTTTTTTTAATATAGCTATATGTCAATAACATAATTTAAATATCATCATTATCTGGTCCACACTGGTTAGACACATTTATGGTTTTAATTTTGTCTATATTAAAAATGGGTATAGGCAAATCTCGAAGTTCTTACTTACAGAGCTTGTAAACTTCTAAATGACCACACTGCTTCTTGTCACACAAATTTCAGTTCAGTATTCCTGTAGACCCCACAGGAGTAGCAAAACTACCTCTTTGATTCGCTGCTAGCTTCCCCAGACTTACAAGAGTGCAGTACATAAGAGAGACTCAATGCATGAATGAATGGATGAATGAATGAATGAGTATTCCTGTCCCAGAGTCCCCTAAACACTGTGCTCTCTTTGAGTATCAATTGCTCTGATCTCCTCCACACTTTCTGGTCTCTATCAGCATAAGGCACAATCCTACTCCTTCTTCCCTTATTTATTTCAATCTAGATAGCAGTCCTACCAACAATATCCTTCTTTTAGTTTTGTGGTCAATTTATTTGATATGGTTTTTGCAATGAGCATGCATTTTTCATTAGAGAAGTCAACCTAAAGATAGAAATTTTATTTGTCTGAAGTACTAAGTAGGAGGATTTATATTAACTTGGAAACTAGAGACACGAATTGGCTGAAGCCAGTAAAAGAAACAGAGAAGAGATATGCTCATAGGGTAAAATGTGGATTCCTTTACATCTACTGTTACCCCCCTGAGAGTCATAAATGTATATTGCTTTCAGTCTCTCCCCAGCTATGCCAACTCTGGCATCATTCGTACTGGGTGACTCAAATACTTGAGATTTTGCATTCTACCCACTTTCTCAGAAGAAACAGCCAAATTTCTTCTCAATCACTTTCTTACTGCTCAAATTAACCTCTATATGAAGCAACAATACCAAATGTTTTCTTTTTTTTTCTGCCAATGGATTTTAAATAAGTACAGGTTTAGCTTTGTACACACTGCAATTATTATACATCATGAATTTACTTAAAACTAAAAGAATTTATCAGAACATTCGGTCAATGTAATTACCATAAGCAATTGCCATGTACCCAGCATTGTGTGTTATTATTAATATTTCTACAAATGATGATTAAATGCTTTTCATGTATTAGGTACCAAGTTGAATTTAGCCCCATATCAGATGCGGCCAGTGACGTCAAGTTACTTGCAGCTAGTAAAAGAAAAAACAGAAACAGAAAGAACAAGTGACTGTGTGATAATTGAAATGACAAAGAAAGCCTGGGGATTTATGGGAGCAAATAGGAAAACACTTGACTGTGTTTAGACAGAAGGGCAAGGAAAACTGCATATAAGAGCTAAAGTTAGAAATTAGGATAGGAAGGAAAAGACTAATTTTAAAAATATTTAGAATACAGAATTACTAGAACCTGGTGAGCAATTTGATGTTGGTAGGGATGGAAGAAGAATTGTTGCATTTCTTTGTGACTTCAGGTTTGGGTGTAAAAGCACATGTCAGAAAAACAAGAGATGTGTTAGAGAGCCTCCTGCAGACAAAAAGGTGAGCAAGGGGAGTAGATAGATGGAGAGTTATATAAGCTATATTACATAAATATATATAAACTTATATATGCATATAAATATATATTTATATATCACAGCTATGTATCATATATGTATTTATAGATATGCATTTAAAAATAGAATCATGTTCTGTATACTATTTTGTGGCCTCCTTTTTTAGTTATTGTTAACATATCATGAGCCTATTTTCACCTTAGTTCATATAGATCTGTAACATTATATCCAATACTGATATAAAAGTCCATTGGATGGGAAAAAAAAATGTCCATCAATGGGACATTGGACAAATAAATTCTAGGGAATCCCTGAACCCTGGGACACAGACCAAAGCTGCAGGAGGTGAGCAGTGGGCAAGTGAGTGAAGCTTCATCTGCCGCTCCCCACAACTCCCCGTCACTCGCATTACTGCCTGAACCATCCCCCCCATCCCCCCCCATGGAAAAATTGTCTTCCACGAAACCAGTCCCTGGCACCAAAAAGGATGGGGACTGCTGCTCTAAAGACCTGTAAACAACAAATTATGTGATCAGTATTTTGTATTAGAAAGATTTCTCTAGCAAAGTATTCTGGAGGAGCCACCTAGACACCATAGAGAATGTCAATTATGAGTAGAACTTGCAAGTATCAACTACAGAGAAAAGGTGAATTGTATTTTAAAGATATTAATATGCACAATCAGATGGATTTCATGACTAATAACATATTAATTAGAGAAGTAAAAATAAGCAATACAAGAGGAATTGAGGAGTTTGGCTTGATGACAAGGAAAAAAAAGGATATAACTTACCTGGATAGAGAACACTGAAAGAGGTCTCCCTGTGAGAAATGAGCCAGAGATGCTGAGTCCATTTTCAGTTTCACATTGGAAGAGCCTGTGGGACATTCCAAAGGATGTGCCTATAATTCAAAAGAAGAAATTAGGTTGGGATCATAACTATTGGTGTCTTCTGTAGAGTGGTCATCATTATAGTTTTTGGTATAGATAAAATTATTCCGGAATAGTGTGCAGACTGAGAAGAGTTGAGAGTAGAAAACTAAGCAGTGAGAAGGAGGACCCAGTGAGGCAGGGGTAGAGGAGAGAGAGCCCTAAGAGGGTTGTCATGGCAGAAGATGGAAGCAGATGTTGTTTTGAGATCAATAAAAATAAGTATCAAAATGTTTTCAATAGTTTTGACAAATAGTAAGATACCAAATTATTTTCATAAAAGCAGTTCCAGTCAATATAGAGGGAGAGAATCCAGATTATGATTGACTGAGAAGTAAATGAACTTGAAGTAGAGTCAAGGAAGGTCAAATATTTTCACGGACTTTGACATAAAGGGAAAGAGAATAACTGAGTGGGATTCCAGGAATCAGAAGAATCTGTGTGTGTGTTTTGTGTACCCACACACCCCTGTGTAAATGCATGAGTGAGAAGTTTGGAAGAGCTTTAATATTTGTGAACTGCAAGGATGCCACTAATGAGAGACTGACATATATAGAAAAGGAAAAATAAATAAGGAAAAAAAGTATGGGATTCAAAGCATTGATCAAGAGATTACTCCTTGAAAGAATACAATCTTCTGTTAAGATGGGAAAGAAGAAGAAACTTATGTACAAGCGAGGTGAAAAAAAGTTCATGGTTGGTTGTTTCTAAGGCAATACACAAACAAATGTAATGGAATAGATTACCAATAAAAAGAAATATCAAATACAATGGAGTTAGTTTGAAAGGATCTCACTTTACTCCTGGAACCTCAGTTTATTCTGTTCCACATTCATGAAGATATGTGGAAATGGTTAGCAAATGAACACTCTTGCCTCCTTCATAAAACTAAAACCTCCTCTGTTCTCAAACCTCAAGCCTTTTTCTGCATTAAAGACCTTTCACTGACATTATGTTTCACTCCTTTTAATGTCTTATTTTTTTTTACTTTCCCTGTTTTAAATAAAACTACTTGACTCTAGTTCTACAAATTCTCAACTTGCTCCTGCTTCCCAGACTCTTGAACCCTGAAATTTACACTTAGTGAGTGACTTGTTCAACATTCATCTCTTAATACCAGCTATCTTGTTCTTATCCATATATCTACATAAGAACTGATCCCTGAGAGATTGCCTGTAACTTGTTGACAAAGTGACTTTCTCTCAGTTTTATTCTCCATTACTTCTCTGAACCATTTAAACTTCTGGATATCCCTTAATACCCTCTATACAAGCATTGCTTTCAATTTTTCTTCTGTAGGATAAATTTTAAATTTGCAGTTTTATTTTCTGTGTTCCCCAACAGCAACAGTTTTAGAATAAAATTGAAACTTATACACTTATTGGGGAAATTTTGAAAATTATAGTGTTTTATATATATGAAATCTTTAATGGCATAACATTAAATAATGCAGTTAAATTATACATTAAATTATTCAGTCTTTTTAAAATGAATATGACTCAACAACCTGGGACTGATCTAGAAAATCCTAGAAGTTTTCAAAGACAAAACAGTAATACCATTTATGATATTATGTTTTAGACTGAAATAGAATAAATTCTATTGGAAGATAACAACCTTAATTCACAATATTAATAAGTCAAGTCAATAAAAACAACTTTAGGCATCTCTCTGATTCCTTAACAAAATATTGTTAAAATACAAAAACGTCCCAAAAAAATCTCAGTCAAAAGTGGTCTTCATAATATATCTCGCCAAAGGTAAAAATTTAATAATAACATTTTGGGGGGAGTAAAATTGCTTTACAATGTTGTGTTAGTTTCTGCTGTACAATGAAGTGAATCAGTTATATGTATACCTATATACCCTCCCTCTTAGACCTCCCTCCCACCCCCCCGCCACCATCCCACCCATCAGGTCATCACAGAGCACTGAGTTGAGCTTCCTGTGCTTTATAGCATGTTCCCGCCAGCTATCTGTTTTACACATGGTAGTGTATTTATGTCAAACCTAATCTCCCAATTTGTCCCACCCTCCCCTCCCCTTCCTGTGTCCACATGTCTATTCTCTACATCTACATCTCTATTCCTGCCCTACAAATAGGTTCATCTGTACTATTTTTCTATTTTTCTATTATTCCACATATATGTATTAATAAAGTCCCATAAATATTTGTTTTTGGTCTTGGAAATGTTTCCGTTTTCTGCTTTAACCATCAACCCTTCAACTCTGCAGTCTCAGTTTATGAAAGGCATAGTGGTAAGTGCTGGGAATATGAAACTGAACAAAAATGGCACAGTCCCCTGCCATCGTGGAGCAAAGAGACTGGTGAGGGAGATAGTTGCTATTAAATCTTTACATAAATAACAATAAATTTACTGCTGAAATAAGACTCCAAAAGGAAGTTCATGAATCTGTAATATTAGAAGACAAAAACAGATTTCCTTGAGGAAGTGATGTTTGGACTGCGACTTGAACAAGGACGAGGATGAGATATAGGTGTGAGAAGTAGGATGGGAAGACAGGAAAAGATCTTATGCAAAGGTAATAGAACAGGAGACATTAGGGCTTGTGTAAAGAACTGAAAGTCTGTTTGCAATAGAGCTAAAAGGGAGAACTGCGTGAGGTGAAGGTGCTAGAGAGGTAAGTAGAGATCTTGTTCAGCAGTCCATTCTAAAGCATCACAGCTATGTCTAACACAGAGAAGATGCTAGATAAATATATGAGGAGTGAATAAATAATTTTTATAATGTTGAAAAAATACCACTTTGGAGACTAAACAGGAGAAGAAACAATTCCCCATGATTTCTAACAAGACTGGCATTTAAGAGATATTTGAGCCTGCAGTGAAAACAGAAAGAGAACAGCCACACGTTTAAATTAAGGCATGCCAACAACAAAGGAGCTTCACTACTGTGCGGAATCCAAGGACCAAGAAACAAAGACGAAATTTACTCCTTTTAAGTTTGCACACAAACCAAAGGCAATATTCATGGTAGAGATGTTGCCAGATTCTAGGCTCCAGCATTATTCATTTAACTCCATAGTGCTTATTTACTGGCCAGTAATGCAAGCAAATACTATGTTCCTAATTAAATACCTTAACATCAATATTTCTGAAGTCTTTGCCTTCAAATTTCCTTTACAAATTACTCTTTATTTCAGATGCCTCTACAGTACCACATGTTTCTAGAATGTAACTAGACATTTATTTTTCTAAAACTGATACTTTTAACTGAAAACCAAATTTTAGGACTGTATAACATTCACTTCCTTCCATGAGTGCCTTCTGAAACTTTCTTGGTAGCCTAGGGCAAGACCTTTGATATCAAGAGCTATTGACTGACCTGTAGCACAGAGGAATTTTAGGTCAGTGAAATTCTTCTGTGTGATACTCTAAAGATGGATACAAGTCATTATACATTTGTCCAAACCCATAGAATGTACAAAACTAAGAGTGAACCTTAAGGTAAACTATGGATTTGGGGTGATCAATATGTGTCAATATAGGTTCATGGATTGTAACAAATATTCCACTCTGGTGGGTTGTTGATGATAGGGGAGGCTATGAATGTGTGGAAGCTGGGAGTCTATGTACTTTGTAGTTTTTGCTCAACACTGCTGTGAACCTAAAACTGCACTAAACAAAATAAAGTTTTTAAAAACAAAAATAGAAGCAAAGTGAACTAGAATAGCCATGTGAAAATTTGGCAAAATAGACTTAAGACCCAAAGAACAAAGAAAGAGTAAAGACACCAAAAAAAAATAAAGAAGTATTAACCATAACCTCCATCAGCTCATATAGTCTAAGAGTTAATGGCACTTTCTATATCTATTTTTCATAAATTAAAAAAGGAAAAGTAACCCTGCCTTACATAAATTAAAGACAATATTCCAACTTAAGATCTATGGAACATGAAAACTAGTACATGATGTAGAAGTGCCAAATGTTATTTTTTATTTCTAAGTCTTTTAATTCTCAGTATAAAGGCAAAAAAGTTCTTGAGTTTGTGTTTGGAACTCTTTATTCCAAACAGACTACTATTCTTTGTTTCTTTTCTAAATCAAATTCTATTATTGCCTATTAAGTTGCATTTAATATCCACAGTGGCAGCACCATGTAGAAAACTATTTGGTATTTTATTAAACAATCATTTATTTTTCTATCCAATTTTATGGATTAGAGTGAAGCCCAAGCTAGTGATTTTTAATATTTAGGGGGCTTTGACACCTCCTTATCTTTATGTGTCTAATTTTTGACATGTCATCTCCACACAATACTCATTAGAACATAATTTTTTTTCTAATTGAAGTGCATTTACAAATAATTTTTTTGGAGATTTTACAAGTCCTGAGATGGCTGGATAGTCAAAGATCTGTAATAAAGTCAGAGTTAAGAAAGAGTGAACTGTATGTTACATCTCTATACATGTTACACAATGAAAGAGCATATGATTTATAATGTTTATCTTAATTTATACTGAAAATATCTGTTCATTTATATATGAGAAATGTTCTTGGAAATTGAAGTGTGTTAACTCTTTCATATGATATAAATAACCATACTTTTAAATGAATATTGTTGTTTAGTCATCCCTTACACTAGCTTAGAAGCATCTTGAAGTCCAAAGCCTTACTTGTATTGATTCACCTGTTTATGTGGGCACTGAATGAAGGATATGCTGTTGAAGAATTTAGATAGACAAGACCTATGTTTAAGTGCTCAAGGTAGGAATGATGAGTGACATTTTTCATTTTTAGGTAGACAGTAGAAAACACTCACCTCCTTAAAATTTGGTATTAAAAGAAATGGTACATTTTAATTCATAATCAAATTGTAAGTTCCAGAAATTATTAAATTTATCACTCTAGCCATGTTCATCTTTTTCCACACTGTTAGGTGAGAACACACACACACACACACACACACACACACACACGGATACGTAAACATTAAGTTCAAATTTAAATTTAGAAAATTGGAAAATTGTTTATAGTATTCACTTACCAAAAACATGTAAGATATATCAAAAGTATAATTAAAATATCTGATGCAGATAAAACAACTGAATAAAAAATATAAAGCTTTAATTTTTAACAAGATTTTTATCTATTCTTTCCTTTTCATGATTATACTATTATTAGGACCCTGAATAATATAATTGCCTCCTCCAAATGTCACTTTTTTATTTAGGCTAGCTAGGTCTCTAATTTTATGCTGGTTAAGATAGCCCTTCTTCCTGAAAAGATTAAGGTTAAATGGAAACCTATAAAATTCTCAAAGATGAGAACAATGTATGAGTCCATTTATTACAGCTCAGAAAATGAGACGTGGTGTAATTCATGACAAAGGAAATAAAAGGAATAAAAAAGAAGTAATTCTTAGCAAACAGCAATTTTTAAAGGTTGACCTGAAGAAAGTGTACACATGAAAGTCATAGTGTTAAAAGACTCACATTGATTTATAGGTGATGGAATTAAAGCAGGTTATCAAAGGAAAATTGTGCAGAATCACAATTCAAAAATAAAGCCCTGAAAATTTAAGAAGTTTAATAAGCTTGGAAACAACTCATTTAGGAGCAAACATTTGTCATCTGAAAACATTATAATAAAAAGAAAACATGATTTAGATAACCTTCTAGTATGGTGACTGCTCTGATATATCTAGAGGATTCTAATTTTTGAAGTCTAACATAGGATTTCTTTAAGTACACAGCATCTTATAATGTCAGATATATTAGCAACCTAGAAAATTATTTTGTAGCATCTATAATGTGCACACATTGCAATTTCTCAGAAGCATCAACATGGAAGAGGTCCTAGGTATGTCATGGTCTGACCCCCATATACTTTCATATGCTTAGAAACTAAGATGCAAAGAGTTAAGTCTCAACTTTCTTTCCAACCTTATCCCTTCAAAATATAGTTTTTGAATCTTGACTCTTCTTTCTAGCTATGTTATCTGGGGTACATTTTTTAGTTTCTGTGCCTTAGTTTCCTAATTTCAATGCAGACATAATGATAGTATCAACGAAAAGGGTTGTTAGAAAGATTAAAGCTCTTGAAAGAGGGCCAGGCATATCATAAGTTCTCAATAAACATTAATATTTACTTTGATGTGGTTGTGGCTTTTGTTGCTTTATTGCCTAGCAGAAAAGATGATTTATGGGTGGTGTGTGTCAATGCATCCAATAGGAGGTGCAATTGATAGTTAGAGGACAGTGAAATTGATAGTTTGACAATCTCTGATTTATTCCCTTGGGTTTCCAACAGTGTGTTGAATGTTTAGGGTATCTACCTCTTATTAGGCTTATAGTCCAGAAGATAAGAAAAATAAATTTAACAATAATGATATAGGATGAATGTTTTTCTGGCAAAAATATACCTGAGAAATACACATTGATTTCAATTTTATTTTAGGTAAATGTAACTAGGTATAGGTAAGCAAGAATATAGATTGATGATTGATGATTGCTAGATAGATATAAAATTATATTTTAGCTATATCACAGGTAGTTTTTGAAATATGAATAAAAGAGTATTTGATGAGTTAATGAAGATATATGTATGCATGTTAAAATTGGTAAACATTAATATAATAAATTACAGTTTTATAATATAATAAATTCCATCAGTATAATTACAGTTTTACATTACAGCAGGGATTACCAGCAACCTTATATTGTACCAACTACAAGTTCTCAATATTAGATAAAGTAAAGAGAAGCTAATACATTTCTCTAAAAAGTTAACTGAATCCAACATTGCCAAACACTGCAAAGCACCGCCTTACAGGGGTAACATTCAAGTTTGATTAATAAAATATTTTCTCTCACAAGTGGAATCATGTCACTATAATTCAAGGATACTGATGAAGAAGTAATGGTTAAAGTGAAATTTTTGACAACTGACAATATAGCATATCATATAGATCATTTCTGTTACGATTTGTCAAAGAATCTTAAATTTTTTCCTATCTAAACTTTCACAAACACAAATAATAGATCTCTTTCCATATTCTCTGTAATAACATTTGCAGTAAATTTAATTTATAATACTGTACCAAGTATCCAGTGCTATACTGTCATTGAGATTATTGAAATGATAGTTCTGCTAGATAATCTATCAATCTGAATGGCGGAACGTGGACCAATCTCGTCTATATTAAAATTACCTTCCGTGTAAGAAACCTATAATTCTTTCCTTTTCTTCCACAACTTTACCTCTATTTTGGGTTTTATGAATAATTGCTTTTCTACTGATCAAAAACAAATTTTAGTGTACTAGATACACTATCATTGATCACTGTAAGTGTGAATGTATGAATAAAATATATTTATGTTTCAAACTAAAATTGACACATCTGTAATAAGACCTAATATACAATCTAACACATTACTGTCTTTCTACCTAGGGAGGGAGAAAGCTTGGGCTTTATGAGTCAAGATTTGGTCTAATAAAATACTGATGAGTTGCTTGCCTGTCATTCTTTCTGTGTCCTCCTTGATGACTCTGTTTTTTAATATAATACATTGAAGGTATTGCTATTAATTAATGCAGTGCCACAGAGTGCAAAATCATAAAAAAAATTCCCCAGATTTGTTTCCAGTCATGAAGAGTATTGTGGGAGCAGTTTGTCTAAGATGGTTAAGGATAAATTAATATGCCATGTTTTTTAAATCAGGATTTTAAACCATGATTTTAAATAGTAGCTTATTTGGACTCTGCAAACTGGATTCACACCATTTTTACCTCTCTACAGGGACATCAGTGAGTTGATATTTAAAAATCCTTAGTAAGCAAGAGAAAAGCCATACACGGGAATCTCCAAAGTGGACCTTTTTTTTCAGAATATTTTGGAGAGTTTGAAGACCAAAGCCTAAAATAATGTAGCTGCGGCACTCAAACAATTGGCTTTGTAGACTGAACTTACTGATTTCCTTAAGTAAATTTGTTCTTTATTTGGTGTATCCTGGTCCTCACAACCGGAAATTGAATTTCAAGTCTCTGATGTCCTTTGCTTTTACATTGATATTCAAAAGAATAGGGAGTCTGTCTTCAAAATGGAGAGAAAAGTTCTTCCTCCTCCAGGAAGAACTGAGACGAAAAAATATATATAACTGGCAATGGAAATCAACAGGTTCCTTCAAACACTACCTTGGATAAAAAAATTCAATCAAAAATTTTGTTAACAACTAAAGGAGTAAGTAATAGTGTGTATACATTTAGTGGTGACAATTATGAAAGTGTATGGAAAAACTTAAGTTCTTAAGTAGTCTGCATTCTGAGTTAGCTTATTTAATTCTCAGTGAAGACAGCAAAAGATGAATACCATTGCAAATTAATAGGTTCCTTTAGGTAAGTTTCACATGTGGACAATTTAGGCAAGGCTAAAACAATCAAATAGGTTAAGTGAGTAGAAAAATAATCAATTATTTCCCATTGTCGAGATAAAGCAGCTTAATTGCTATCATTGTATTGTGTAACTTGTTAGCATTACATACTACAAAACACAGATGAATTTACAAAAGAGTAAATAGAAGTTTAACTACAGAATAATCCAAAACATATGGTTGTGGGTGTTAGTGTTCCAACAAAGAAATAGATCCCCCTTTTTTTTCCAAATTTTATTTCAAGGCAGCTAATTCAGTCATAAAAGGAATTGTTTCTAGAAGAAAGATGCATGAATGCCTACTGGACAGAGGGCTCTACATGAAGCTATGCATAGGGTATAGGAAAGAAAAATATTGTTCAAGAAATGAATCCAATGGAATTTGTATACATTTAACTTTTTTTTCATTGCACCTCCTGAATTAAAAAAGTGTTAAGCAAACAATTGATTACCAATGGGGGAAAAATAGAAGCAACCAGCCAAAGATCTGATTTTTTTTTTTTTGTAATTGAATTGTGTTTCTCAAGATTGGTAATTCAATCACATGACAAATCCAAGCAATATTAAAAGATAGAAGTTAAGATGTTTCAGTTTGTCTCCTGTCTTGATCCAAACCATTCCCACTCACCAAGGCTTATTAATTTAATTGGTTTCTGATATAGTCTTTTGCTTTTTCAGGGTATAAATAAGGAATATAAAAACATGTGACAATAAAGAATATATAAATATATCCTTATTGAAAAATCTTACAATGTACCTTTTCTGGCTGTAAAGTCCTATAAGTCTTAACAGAAGTGTAAATTTGTGGAATCACCTCAAAAATCAGAACAGTGATGAGTCACATCACCACCCCGAAAGCCCCCCATAGTACCCCTGTATACTCACAGAGAGTCCATCTCTAACTCCCGACAATCATTGCTCTGTACTCCCAAACTACAATTTTATCTTTTAAGACTGCCATATAAATGAAATTACATAATATGTAACTTTGAAATTGGCTTCTTTCTCATAGCATAACATCTTTGATATCCACCCAAATTATTGTATCTCATATTTCTCTGAAGTTTCACTAATAGAGCATTTTGTCAAATATTTTTCTATTTGTTTAGAGTTATCTGTAATACACTAGAGAAACAAATATTCTGGGTAAACACAATTCCTCTCTTTTCATTCAAATTTTATTAAAAATACATATATATACATATATATGTATATATATATATATATATATATGACTTCTCTAGAGAAGATATTAGAAGGGTTGTCAGGATAGGGCAAGACAAGAACTCTGACACCAATCACTCAACTTGGACCACTGTGTCTGGAAAACTACTTTAAAAAGACCAAAAAATATTCTCAAACAGTAATTTGTATATATTGATAGTCTGTAAAGTGTCTGTACCTCTTATTATAAATTTACCACCTTCATCTGTTTTATGCAGCCAACCCTTTCCCTATGGATTGTTTTACATATTGAATGCAAACATGCTCTTTATAAACACAAAGACAAAACAAGTTCTTCCTAAGTTTTGTGACTATTTCCACACAACTATATACATATTTGTACACTTGCTTGCTTTGTATTCATTTACCTTGTCAATTGTTTCCATTTCTCAATTTACCTTGGCTAAACACAGGAAAAGTTCCATGTAGGAAAATTTAAATTCAGACTATTCTTTCCAGCACAGGGACCCATAATTCTGGGCCTTGATTTAAGTACTGGGACTCATAGTTTTGCAACAAATACATCCAATATTTAAAGTTTAGTTTTTCTTTTTATCCTTGAAATTTACTATTAATTCTTCCAATCTACTTTTTAATGATCTTAAATATAGGAATTTTTGCTGTTAATGCTGTGATATTTTGATTAACTCTTTATAAAAAGAGTGATTTGATTTTGCCTTTAGGTATTAATTTTGGATTTATTTAGGATTTCCTGTTTCTTTTAAGTATTGGTTCTATGGTTAAAATGACTCCTTAATGGCTACTATTCTATGTTATGAACATATATTTTTGAACTTTTAGAGACAAATTACATAAAAATGCATACATATATATATATATATATATATATATATATATACATACACACACACACATCCTCTGAATAATTTGTTTTCATTTGTCTAGTTTCTATGTTTCCTAGTGGTTTTTGTTTAATTGCAAATTTATTTTGTCACATTCTTATATAGACTTGTCCTGAATTTATGTAGATGAGTTTTATAAATAAAAACACTTTTTGACTAGATTATTTGGAATCAAAGTATATATGCCAAGTAAAATCACTTCTTTCAGTGATTCTTAGAGAGGTTATACAACAAAGAGTTATATAACCAAACTTCATATATTTGGTATTGCACGGCATGTTTTCAGTGGGACTTTGACAAGCTTGAATGTATTCTGAGAAGAGTGATCTAATGTGGTAAATTTCCTGAAAACAGTTTCATTAGTTATGGTATATTTATCCCCACCTTTATATAGTGCATGTATATAGTTGTTTGCCACCTATGTGCAGATACTGTTCCAGGTGTTGATGACATATCTGTGAAAAAGTCTGAGTCCATGTTGAAATGGCTGGAAAAGTTTCACCTGCAAACATATAAGATTCACAAACTTATAACAGTTTTGGGGTAGGATCACTTTCAAAAATCTGGAACAATATATTCAATACTTATTTATTGAGCATCTACTATGTTGCATTCACTGTGCTTGTTGCTGAAGATACAGAGACATAAATCATGAACCCCACTCCAAGAAGATCATAGCATGATCTTCAATTACAGAAACAGACTAGTGGTTGCATATGACAAGGGGCAGTATTGGGAACCATATAAGGTAATTATTAACTATTATATCATTTTATTACAAAGCAACCTCAAAAAAGCAGGTTGACATACTGTAATGAGCTCCTTGTCTCTCAAAAGCTGAATTATCACTTTTCAAGGATATTTAAGTAATCTTATGGAAGGCAACACAGAATATTACATTTGAAATATACTTGGCTTCTATTTCTTATTTGATCACTTCCTGGAGATATTAAAAAGTGACTCATTGAATCAAAGTTCTGTCATTATCTTATATTAGCATAATGGGATCAGTTTCTTTTTTGGGGGAGTGCAGGGCTATTGTGTGAATGATCTGAGCGATACATGTTGAAAAATTTTGTGATCTGTAAATGTGCATAAATATAATGTTTTACTATTTTGGTAAGAGGACTAAAGCATGGTTTGAGATGTTAAAGGTTAAAGGAACTCTAAATTTCCTTCTCAAACTAAAGCTCCCCAATTCTAGAGCTGGAAAAGATCACACAAATATTTTATCAAATTTAAATTCCTAAAGGTTGAAACTAAAGATATATGAAACTATGGAAACTATAGAAATCAAATTATACATAAACTAGCCAATGGCCAAGAATACCCTAAGAGTAAATTATTTTTCTCTTCTTTGCCTTCTCCCTTAAAATAGTTGAATGACTAAAAATTTGTTTACTATAAATATTTTAACTTTTTCTATAATGTTCTTCTGGACTCCTTATCAACAGAACAGCCGTGACAATAAATTGATTCTGAAAATTTTCACCTAGTAATACAGCATTTTATAATTATCATTTTGAGGGAATCCCCTGGTAATTCAGTGGTTAGGACTTGGTGCTCTCACTTCCGAGGCCCAGGGTTCAATCCCTGGTCAGAAACTAAGATCCCACATACAAAAAATGTGTGCATAATTATCATTTTGAGCTTTCTTTATTTTAATAGAACTTTGAAAGATGACCAGTAGAAAGATACAGTGCTGAAGTATTTGTTATATGTGTAAGAAAATATTCTTATGACAGCTGAATGCAAATAATAATCATGTCTTTAATATTTCACAGTTTCAAAGCATTTTTAGATATACTATAAATAATGGCATGCTACTGATCTGTTCAAAATAAAACATTAAGTTATAAATATTAACTTTAAAATGAGTTAAATCTCAGAACAGTGGACAGAAGCTGATAATCTTATAAAATCAGGAACCAATGTACATTTCATGACTCTGAAAACCCAAAGGAATAACATTTCTTATAAAAATAGATTACATTTTTGATACTACCTTTTTTATACCATTTTATTGGCTTCAGGTACAGTAGGGAATAGTTAAAAATTATATAATATTGAAAATTACAGTTCATTTTCATAATATTTATTTTATAAATAATTAATTTTAGGGATATTACCTCTATATAAGACCATTAATATGTCAATAAACATGACAACAAATTTAAATATGACCTATATATTTAACTGAGCTGAATGAATAGAATTTTAATTTTAATATAATTGTGAATAATTCTTAAAGGCCACAAAGGCAATATGACAGTGGCCTTTTAGCTAAAAATAGATTGCAGCACACTTACAACTGGGTATGCGTGTTTCTTAGAAATAAAAGATATTCTTTGTATACTCACTCTTTTTAGGGCAAACATTCCAGGTGTTTTTGCCAATAAGACTGATTAACTGTGTTCATAATCTCTTGGCTGGCCCTGTATTTTTTGCAGAGAGATTTAAGAGCCATTGAATACAGATTTAGAATTCTTCAGCACCCAAGAGCTATCACTAAATGAAAATCACAATGAAAGTACTGCCATGTAGCCAGTGATATTTCTTTGCAAATATAAATCAACCAAAGCAACAAAATGCAGTTGGCTGATTTATGCAACTGATGTCCTTCTCTCATTAACAAAGGCTGTTAACCAATAATCATAACCAGGTTTTGTTTACTTGTTTGTTTAAAAATATATAGTCCTGGTAAAATACTCACTATGAATAGCTAGTAGGGTATATTGTAACCAAAACACCTCTTTTTTTGGTCTTTGGTTATGTGTGGAGACAAACTCCAAAGATAGGAGAAAATTTAATTGCCTGGATGAGTCTGAGTAACAAGACATTTTCATCAAAACTTTTCAAGCTGTTTAGGAAAACAGTATTTTTGGATATTACCTAAATATTATAAGATTGGTGCCTGTGTGCTAAAATTAAGCAATTGCCACAATTTTCCATTTTATTTTCAATTTGTAAAGAAAATCTAAGTAGTCATTTAAGTTTGATTAAAAAAATAGCTGCAATGCAAAATTTTATATGCAAGAACAAAAGTACACTGAAGTTATTTTATTAATATGTTTTAATAGGAAACAAATGGGAATGGTTATGTTAGTTTCTGAATTGCATTTTCTTTTCTAAACTATGTTATGTTACAAAAGCAGTAAAAACAAGCAGAACTATATGTTAAACGTGGACTTTTAAAAATATACAATCTCATGTTTATTTTAGTCACTTTTCATTTCACAACCAAATGAAACATGCCTATAATTTTAGAAATCACATGACTGAAAGAGAAATCAAAATCATGCTCAAATATATCCAAAATAATTATCGCTCTGGAAAACATGCCCAGCTTATTTTAAAGGTGCATTATTGCCTGATTTAAAGGCAGACAGGGACTATGGGGCCGCATTCCATGACAGAGAGCCTCTAGAGACATCTTTGATCATTCTTTGTGATGCATAAAATATGTCACAGTTGTACTATAAAAGATATCAGCCATCAGGTAAGGCTGTCATTTGTCCTTGTAGTATTATATTGGAGAAATTCGGCTTTTCTCTCTCGTGCTTGTATGGGATTACTGCTCATGGAAACACAGCCTATTTAGTCTGTGTGTGACCATTATCATACTCCTGGTTTCTTTCAAAAGAAAGTAGTCATAAATAAACATGCTAAAGAGAATAGATCTGGTTGATAGTTTGTTTCAACATTCACCCATTTCATAAGTTGTTATAAGCTGTGAATATGTTAAGTACTGGTCTACGTTAAAGCTGGTTTCTGCAAAAAGATTGCGCATTTCTCTAGGGACTAGTTGCTTTCATTTGATTTCTTTTATGCATACATCTAAGTTTACTTCAAAATCTGAACCTATGTCACAAACAATATTTATAACAAAAGAACAATAGCAGTAAACTATTCCAAAATGTTATATTCTTATTTCTTAGCTCATCACATATTTTTTTAAATTATACGTGTGTTAATTAGCTTTACTAACAAGTTTAAGATAAAACAAACTACATATTTGTGTTATAACAACAGTACCTTTCCTTTAAATTTGCCTTTCACATATTGATGTATATAAAATCTTTTTACCTTATACCTGGATCAATGTTTCCTCATGTATTTTTAAATGTTAATAAGGCTGATTTAAATATTCATTTGGGGAAAAATATTTTTTTAATTGTATAGAACACTTGGAAATATTTTAATATTAAATGCAATTGAAAAGTGATTTTTACCTTTGGAAACTCGAAGTAATTACTGAAGTTTTACCAAGTTTAATGATTTAATTGACTCTATTAATATTGGCAATATTTACTAGAGAGCTTGTCAAGTATAATATTCTTGTCTGAAAGCATTTGGCTACTAAACCAACAAAACCCAAACAAATAAGATACATAAACTATGGTGAATGTGTGTTAAATTTGAACAGCTGACAAAAGTTTTGCTAGAAGAATACAAATACCACTTTCAGATGATTTTTATCTGCTTAATAATTTGTTGCCTTTAAAAAAATAAAGATTCTCAGTTTATCATTTCTAAGTTGCAAAGTGTTACTCTTTGCACTTAAGAATTTAGCAATATATTTATAAATTGGGAAGGAGGAACCCTTTTTAATGGAGAAATAACATACGGTATAACAGACCGGATCGATTAAAGACCTCCATCTGGCACAAGTCTAGAAAAGTTGCTGCCATATGTTTTGAACAGCACAGCAAAACTAACTGTTTTATACTGTCACCACCCCCAGATTTGTTTTATAAATTGCATTTTGTTTTAATATATATGTATATAAGTGTATGTATATACATGAAAAACATCAGGTATACTTTAATTTATGATTGCTTAATTGGAAAGCAGATACTACACAAAATTTTTAAAAAGCTCTTGGTCTTCATGGTTCAGTGTGAAAGGCAGTTGACAGCTTTAAATAATGAAAAAAATGAGAGAGACACAGAGTTTGCTGTAGTTTGTTTACCCAGTATTGTTTAAATCTTAAATGACTTTAGATCATTTAACAATGATAGCTCATATTTAAAGATTACTAAAAACGATAGAATTATAACAACAACAACTTAAGGGGGAAAAATGTATAAAATTCATGTGAATATTAAACACTGGTAATAGCAAGAATGTATTCAGTAGTCCTGTGTTTTTCAAGGTAAAATTTCATAAAGATAGATTTAAAAATCGGAATATATATGTTGCTGTTGGAAAAATAACATATCAGGTTCAAATGAAATTTAGGAATGTTAATCTCTTTTGCAGCTGCTATTTTTGTTTTATGGTATTTTTACAGCTGTTTTTAATTTCTTTTAAGAAATACTAAACCTTTAGGAGAATTCCCATGTGAACAACCACAGTACAGATAATTGGTTTCATTGCAATTCAGATTATGAACATCATTTTTCAGTTGTTACTTTCAAACTATATACACAGCTAAATCTGTAAGCCATTTTCTTTATTCAGCTACTATCAAAAGGGGAAAAATCAGTTAAAAGCATCACAGAGCCTTACGCTTTATCTGATAGGGTGCGATGTTTAAAAATATTTACCTTCCTCAATAGAACATTAATATATCCTATATAGTATGTGCAGATGTAACCTATATTTTTTATTAAGAAAAGTAGAACGACATAAATTATGAAAAACTCTTTTAGAACTACGATTACTTTAATAAATTTCAGAATTGGCATATATCATGCAATCCTATTTCTATATCTAACATCCTCTTCTTTGATTAATTATTACCACAGACTGTATATCTTCATTTAGAAGCATCCTTGATTAGCAGCCACACCTACACCATGCAGTTTTTTTAATAGAAGCCACCCTTTCCATGCAAGCCGCAGGGGAAAGTAATTAAATTTAATAGAAGCCGTCTTTGTTTTATAGCCACCCTCAATTTAAAGCCACAGGGGTAAGTAATTAAATTTAATAGAAGCCATAGCTTCTAAACAAAGATATACAGTATCAGTTAGGTATGCAGAGGTATAGAAATAAGAAATACTCTACCTTGGGAGTTGTGAAGCATGTGGTTTTATAAGAAACAATGTTAAAAAATGTAAAAGTTCACAAAGTACTTTTTTAAGTGATTCAAAATGGGTGGAGAAGGTGTAGTTGTCACCCTGCATTTTTCAAAAGGCAATAAGAGAGGTGGGGCTGCTACACGTCCTTGCTAAACCACAATAGCTTGGACAGCTGCCTGCTGTGAGCACTAGATGCGTCTTTCCCTCTAATATGAGTTGGACAAGTCCAGTCTTTCCTACTCAAACACACAATGCCCTAGCTTGGTTAGAAGCAATTCATAGGAACATAAGATTTTTGATATTCATGTTTGTTTTTTCTAGATTTGAGCTGATAAGATTCTTTTGTGTTTTGTTGTGTTGTTTGCTCATTTGTTTTTTTAAAATTATGGTGATGATGGGCCCTCAATTAGTTTACCCTGCCTGTAGCCAATGACTTGTAAAACCCAATCGATACTAGAAGCACCATTAGGGTGGTTAATTTCAGCTTCATCCTAGGGAATGTCTTGGCAGGCTGTCTCACCACATCTTCTAAATATTTTGATGGACGTATAATAAAGCGATGAAGAAGAATTACAGAATTCACATTGACCACATAAAATTTGAGGGGCTTTTTCCCACAAAGCAGTATGTGCCATGTAACTATTGAATAGCTTTAATTATTAAGTTTTATTGTGAGTTTTAATACTGTTTTTAAATTCCATTTTTTTCAAAATCATCAGGAACAGGTTTAATCCATGCTTTGTCATAAATAGTGCTTTAAATAATGCACAAGCCTCACTTAGGGCAAAAGCCCAAAGTGGAAACAAAGCAGCTAGTAGCATATCCAGTGATATTCTAAGTTCATTGCCTTTAAAAGATAGTTCAGGTTTTCTTAAAAAGAGAGGAGAGGAGAGACTCTGAAATTCAGCAGCCCAGATGGTAAAAGACAATAGGAGCTGGTTGTAGGCATATAGTGCACAGAGAATGTACTAAGAATGTGTTAATAAGGAAATTAAAACTTGTACTTAAGTAGTATGTGATTACAACATGGATCCTGACTAGGAGGAATGAAAACAGAACGGGGCTCAAAGAAACTCTATATGTAAGAGACATAAAAACAAGAAGGGTTTTTAACATGTAAATTTAGTCATCAGATATCTGTGTATACTTATAAATCATTGATGATTAAGTTGTGTTTTTCCTTAGCACGTGTACAAGCTTAGGCATTTTGTGATTGATCAGTAGAAAATGAAGTTTGTCACTAACAATTGTTATCTAAACTACTGCAAAGAACACAAATCCTATGTGTGTGTAATAATAAATTTTTTACAATGAATTGCTTTGCCTGTGACACTGCCTGGTGGCGACTGATAAATGTGGTCTTTCCAAGTTAGGAGGAATTAAAACATCTCCAAATTTAAACAACAGTCATAGTTTTCTTTTTATTAAAGAAACTTAAAGTACCAATGGGTATTTATTCCCATATTTGTGATTGTCTATTTAAGCACCTATAGATATTTTTCAGTATGTAAGGTTCAAAATCTTCAGTATTGATGTGTGGACCATATCAGACTCCATTACCATTATCCCAACTACACTGAGAAATATTTTCATATTTGTATTCCCTCCTTTTTAATCATATTTTTAATCAAACTCAGGATGGATTCTTCCCATTTTTCTCCCTGTCAATTTCTTTCAATCAGGATTTTTCTTCTGTTTGGATTATTGAGACAAAGGATACATTCACACAGTATTCTCCTTCCCTTGAAGCAAAGCAATAACACCTTTCTGGTTTGCAAAGGGGATCCTAATGTTAATATTTTCAGAACAGGTAAAAAGTTAAAAAGTCTCAGTCTCCTGCCTTTGTTGTTAGGAGGGTCACTCTACCTTTTCAAAGATTGATTTTACCATGTGTCGCTCAGGCAGACTGTTGTTCCCACATTGACTAACTCATTTAGATGTTGCAATCAAAGTGATTTGGAACTGCTTGCATTGAATCACACAACTTTCCTACTGAAAAATACAAAACCAATTACTGTATTTTTACATTCTCAAGGAGCTAGCAGTGGTATGTTTCCTATTTCCATAACCATTGATATACACCTGGCAGTTTCTGGTGAATGTAGTGAGGGGAAGATCTTAAGGTCACTCCAAAGCCAGCTTTAATATTGCAAATGGTACCTACTCTGATGAAAGTACTGTCTGATATGATTGTGCCAACTTTTTCAACTGTTACTAAAACCTATAAATCAGTATGCGTTCTTACTACCTAAAACTTTAAGAGATGCTGAATGGAAAACATTTTAATTTTCATTAACAGCATCAGAAATGTATTACAAATCCTATGAAAAAGGAGCAGGATGTTTAGGAATTTGAGAATAGCATGTTACAGTTTATCAAGGCATATGTGCCAGCCCTGTTTCTCCTATTATACACATGCACAAAACACACACACTCACACACACATACTCACAACATATTAAAAGCTGATTTCTTGCATTGGAGATTGTGGGAGAAAGATAAGTCATAACTTGATGCAAATGGTGATTCTAGCAATACACAAAGCACTAAGGCAAGTTAAAGTATATAGTTAAAGTGACTTTATCTGGAAGAATATGACACAGCTCTACTTTGACCACCAGAGTAGTCTCAGACTTTAAAAAGGGAAAGAAGAGTGATTGGAATATGACTGATTATCAAGACTAGCAAGCTGGAGGTGGAAATGTGGTTAGGAAAGCTCTGGATTCACCATTTCCTCCATCAGAGATGGTGAAGACAAGCCCAAGGGCTTATGTGTTCCCTTTCCATAAGGATGGAGGAGTGTGGGAGAAGAGGTAAAAGCCAAGCAGGAGAAGCAGCAAGGGTGAAAGAAAAGACATGGCCATTGGAACAGCAACACTCATATACTAACTGGGTTCTGATTTTAATAGATAGGATACGCATATACTGAGACAACCAGGACCAAGATTGTCAGCACTAATATTCTAAAGTTCTATTCCACAAAATATTTTATACATAGTTATGTTAAAATGAGTCTCTATTGATATATTTTTTAAAGCCTGTATATTTGATTCCAAACTAGGCGTGCTTTAAGCCAATCTCCTTTTTGAGAGAGTAGTATCATAGTGAGATTAAAGAATATTTGTAAAAGGTATGATGTTCAATACAATGATGGATATAAACAAGGCGAAAAGACAATGCTAAGAATGGGAGAAAATATTTGCAAGTGAAGCAACTGACAAAGGATTAATCTCCAAAACATACAAGCAACTCATGCAGCTCAATATCAAAAAAACAAGCAACCCAATCCAAAAATGGGCAGAAGACCTAAATAGACATTTCTCCAAAGAGGACATACAGATTGCCAACAAACACATGAAAGAATGCTCAGCATCATTAATCATTAGAGAAATGCAAATCAAAACTACAATGAGTTATCATCTCACACCGGTCAGAATGGCCATCATCAAAAAAACTACAAACAGTAAATGCTGGAGAGGGTGTGGAGAAAAGGGAAACCTTTTGCACTGTTGGTGGGAATGTAAATTGATACAGCCACTATAGAGAACAGTATGGAGGTTCCTTAAAAAACTAAAAATAGAACTACCATACGACCCAGCAATCCCACTACTGGGTGTATACTCTGAGAAAACCAAAATTCAAAAAGAGTCATGTACCAAAATGTTCATTGCAGCTCTATTTATAGTAGCCAAGATATGGAAGCAACTTAACGTCCATAGACAGATGAATGGATAAAGAAGATGGGGCACATATACACAATGGAATATTACTCAGCCATAAAAAGAAATGAAATTGAGTTATTTGTAGTGAGGTGGATGGACCTAGGGTCTGTCATACGGAGTGAAGTAAGTCAGAAAGAGAAAAACAAATACTGTATGCTAACACATATATATGGAATCTAAAAAAAGAAAAAAAAAGTGGTCAGAAGAACCTAGGGGCAAGATGGGAATAAAGATACAAACCTACTAGAGAATGGACTTGAGGATACAGGTAGGGGGAAGGGTAAGCTGGGGAAAAGTGAAAGAGTGGCATGGATATATATACACTCCCAAACGTAAAATAGATAGCTAGTGGGAAGCAGCCACATAGCACAGGGAGATCAGCTCGGTGCTTTGTGACCACCTAGAGGGGTGGGATAGGGAAGGTGGGAGGGAGGGAGATGCAAGAGGGAAGAGATATGGGGACATATGTATATGTATAACTGATTCATTTTGGTATAAAGCAGAAACTAACACACCATTGTAAAGCAATTATACTCTAATAAAGATGTTAAAATAAATGATGGATATAATGTTCTAATTCTTCATATACATTTTTTTTTTTTTTTCCAGTACGCGGGCCTCTCACTGTTGTGATCTCTCCCATTGCGGAGCACAGGCTCTGGATGTGCAGGCTCAGCAGCCATGGCTCACGGGCCCAGCCGCTCCACGGCATGTGGGATCTTCCTGTACCAGGGCACGAACCCGTGTCCCCTGCATCGGCAGGTGGACTCTCAACCACTGCGCCACCAGGGAAGCCCTACATATTTATTTTGAATAATAATCTATTTAGGTTGATTTATGCATATATGGAATGAAACTGAAGAATTTTGCACATCAAAGATTTGCAATCACTGTGAAAAGATTCATTTATGTTTAGCGTAGTTGTCATAATCTGTGTAACTTATTTCTTTCTAATTATTTTTATCGCCCATTTTGAGATAATTATTCAAAATACCCTCCCCTGGACTTCCTCATCACTCATCTTTCAATCTTATTCTTCCCAAAACATGATCAATGACTAGTCTGTTATCTTCTGACTACTAATTAATGTAGATTTTTTTAATTGTGGGAAAAAACACATAGAATGAGATCCACCTTCTTAACAAATTTTTAATAAATAGTACAGTATTAACTCTAAGCACAAAGTTATCCAGCAGATATCTAGAACTTTTTCATCTTGCATGAATGAAACTTTGTACCAGTTGAATAACAACCAGCTATTTCACTAACCTCCAGCTCCTGGCAACCACAGTTCTAATTTCTGCTTTGATGAATTTAACTATTTTAAATACCTCATTTAAGTGGAATTATGTAATATATGTCCTTTTGTGACAGTCTTCTTTCACTTAGCATAATGTTCTCAAGGTCCATTTAAGTCATAGCAAATGACAGTATTTTCTTCTTTTTAGGCTGACTAATATTCAATTGCATGATACAACACATTTTAAAATTCATTAATTTATAGTTGAACATTCAGGTTCTTTTCACATCTTGGCTGTTGTGACTAATGTTACAATGAACATGAGAGTGAAAATATGTCTTCAAGATTCTGATTTCAATTCCTTTGGATAAATATCTAGGAGTGGAATTAAGGGGATCATATGGTTTTTAAATTCTTGTGGAGCCTCCGTATTCTTTCCCATACTAACCGAACCTTTTTACTTTCCCACCAACAGTGCACAATCATTTTAACTTCTTAACATTCTTACCACCACTTGTTATTTTCTGTTATTTTTATTTTGTTTTTCTTTCTTTGTTTTTATAATGGCTATCCTAAAAAAATGTAAGGTGATATTGTGGTTTTGATTAACATTTCCCTGATGATTAGAGATGTTGAGCACCATTTCATAAAACTGTTGGTCATTTGTATGACTTCTTTTGAGAAATGTCTATTCAAGTTTTTTGCCCACTTTTTAATGAGTTTATTTTTGTATGTGCATTTTTTGCTGTTATCTTTTTGTTTTTGCTATTGAGTTGTATGAGTTTCTCATATATTTTGGATATTAACTCCTTATCCGATATATGGTTTGCAAATATTTTCTCCCATTCTGTAAGTTGCTTTTTCACTCTGTTGATTGTCCCCTCTGCTGTGCAGAAGATTTTAGGTTGATTTAGTCCCACTTGCCTATTTTCCCTTTTATTGCCAATGCTTTTAGTGTCTTATACAAGAAATAATTGCCAAGACAAATGCCATCAAGTTTTCACCTATGTTTTCCTTCCAGAGTTTTACAGTTTCAGGTAATGTTTAAGGTATGTTTAAGCCCTTAATTCTTTTTAAATTGATTTTTTTTTTTTTTTTTTTTTTGTAGTACACGGGCCTCTCACTGTTGTGGCCTCTCCCGTTGCAGAGCACAGGCTCCAGACGCACAGGCTCAGTAGCCATGGCTCACGGGCCTAGCTGCTCCGCAGCATGTGGTATCTTCCCGGACCGGGGCACGAACCCGTCTCCCCTGCATCAGCAGGTGGCCTCTCAACCACTGCGCCACCAGGGAAACCCTGATTTTTGTATATGGTGTAAGAGAAGTGTTCATGTTAACTCTTTTGCAAGTGAAAATTCAATTTTCCCAGGGCCATTTATTAAAGAGACTATCCTTTCCCCATTGTGTATACTCAGTGCCTTTGTAGGATATCAGTTGACTATAAATTTATGTGCTTATTTCTGGGCACTCTATACAGTACTGTTCCTATATATTTGTCTTTTTTGTGGTACCACACTGTTTTGATTACTGCAGCTTTGTAAAATATTTTTTAAAATCTAGAAATGTGATGCCTCCTACTTTATTTTTTTTTTTCTCAAGATTATGTGGCTATTTGGGGTCCCTTCTGCTTCCATGTGAATTTTGGGATTTCTTTATCTATTTTTGAAAAACAAAAAATGTCATTGGAATGGGATTTTGATAGGGGTTACATTGAATCTATAGATGGCTTTGTGTAGTATGGACATTTTAACAATATTAATTCTTCCAATTCATGGATGTGGGATGTATTTCCAGTTTTGTGTATCTTCTTCAATTTTAATGTTTGCAGTTTTCAATGTATAAATATTTTACCTCCTTGTTTAGTTTATTCCTAAGTATTCTTTTCTTTTTGATACTGCTGTAACTGTGATCGTTTTCTTGATTTCCTTTTCAGATTATTCATTGTTAGAGTTAGAAATGCCACTGATTTGGGTGTGTTAGTTTTTATCCTACAATTTTACTGAATTTGCCTATTAGTTCTAACAGGTTTGTATGAGTGTGTTTGGAGTCTTTAGATACACATAAGATCATGTCACCTGCAAACAGAGATAATTTTATATCTTCCTTTCTGTTTTGAATATGTTTTTCTCTTTTTCTTGCCTAATTGTTCTAACTAGGGCATCTAGTAATATGTTGAATAGAAGTGGAGAGAGTCAGTCTCCTTGCTTTGTTCCTTGTCTTAGAGGAAAAGTTTTCAGTTTTTCACCATTACATGTGATGGCTTTTTTCTGTTGGCTTTTTATTTATGGCCTTCATGATGTTGAAATAATTTTCCTTTATCCCTAGTCATTGAGTGATTTTAATAAGGATGGGTGTTAATGTTGTCAAATGCTTTTTTCTGCATCTACTGACCATCATGTAATTTAAAATTTTCCATTCTATGAATGTGGCACGTCATACTGATTGATTTCCATATGTTGAACAATCCTTGCATCCCAGGGATAAACCCCATCGCATAAATCCTACATGGTATAGGATCTTTTTAATGTGCTGTTGAATTCTGTTTGCTGGTATTTTGTTGAGAATTTTTGTATCAATTTTGTGGATATTGTTCTGTAATTTTCTTTTCTTCGGTGTCTTTTTCTGGCTTTGATATCAGGGCAATGCTGGACTCATAAAATGAGTATGGACATGTTCCTTCCAGTTAAATTTCTGAGAAGAGTTTGAGAAGAAATGGTGTTAATTTTTCTTTAAATGTCCAATAGAATTCACCAGTGAAGTCGTCTAATCCTGGGATTTTTTTTAGGGGGGGTGTTAATTACTCATTCAATCACATTAATAGTCATAGGTCTGAACAGATTTTCTCTTCCTTTATGATATGATCTTGTTAGGTTGTATATTTCTAGGAATTTATCCATTTATTCTAAGTTATGCAATTTATTGTTATATCATTGTTCATAATTGTCTCTTTGTCCCTTTTGAAATTTCTGTAGCATGAATTGTAATGTCTCATCTTTAATTTATGATTTTGTGTATTTGATTCATATCTCTTTTCTTAGTCTAGCTAAAGTTTTGCCAATTTTGTTGACCTTTTCAAAAAACCAGCTCTTAGTTTCATTCTTTTTTATCTATTATTTTTCTATTCTTTGTTTCATTGATTTCTGCTGTAATATTTATTATTTTCTTTCTTCTGCTGACTTCAGTCTTACTTTGTTCTTTTTCTAGTTCCTTGAGGTGTATATTTGTATATTTCCTTGGGTTGCTTATTTGAGATATTTCTTCTTTATTAATGTACACATTTATTGCTATAAACTTCTCTTGTAGTACTGCTTTTCCTGCATCCTTTAAGTCTTACTATGCTATGTTTTCAGTTTCATTTATCTCAAAATATTTTATAATTACACTTTTGATTTTTTCTTTGTCTCATTGATTATTCAAAAGTACGTTATTTTCACATATTTGTGAATTATCCAGTTTTCTATCAGCTATTGGCTTCTAGTTTCATTCAAGTGTGGTTGGGAAGATACTTGGTATGATTTCAATAATCCTAAATTTGTTAACACTTGTTTTGTTACATAACATGTGATCTGTGCTGAAGAACATTCTGTGTGTGCTTGAGAAGAATATCTGTTCTGCTGCTGTTGGGTAGAATATCGTGTATATACCTGTTAGAATTATTTGGTCTACAGTATTATTTAAATCTTCTGCATAATTATTGATATTCTATCCAGAGGTTCTATCCATTATTGAAAATGGGATATTGAAATCTCCCATTATTTTATTGCCATCTCTTTTTCTCTTCAGTTCAATTAATGTTTCCTTTGTATATTGGCCAATTTCTGATGTTGGGTGCATATATATTTATATCTGTTTTACCTTGCTAGTAACCCTTTTATCAGTATATCAATACAATGCCCTTTATCTTGTGACAGTTTTTACTTAAAGCTTATTTTATCTAAGTAAGGCAATCCCTGCTCTTTTGATTATCATTTGCATGGAATATCATTTCACTTTTGGTCCATGTATGTCCTTAAATCTAAAGTAAGTCTCTTGTAGACAGCATATAGTTGTATATTTGTTTGTTTGTTTGTTTGGGTTTTTCTGTTGTTTTCTGTGGGGTTTTTTTGTTTGTTTGTTTTTTCTTCTTTTTTTCTTTTTTATCCATTCAGCCACTCCATCTTTAGAGTGCTGTTTAATCCATTTACATTTAAAGTAACTATCGATAGGCAGTGACTTCCTACGTCCAGTTTGTTAGTTGTTTCCTGCTTTTCTTGAGCTCTTTTGTACCTCTTTTCCTCTCTTGCTGTCTTTGTGTTTTATTGATTATTTTGTAGTAAAGTGGTTTGATTCCTTTTTAATTTCATTTTGTGCATCTATTAAAGGTGTTTTCTTTGTGGTTACCATAGGGCTTAAATAAAACATTATATAGTTATAACAGTTTATTTTAAGCTAATAACAACTTAAGTTCAATCACCTATAAAAACTGTTACTTCCCTCCCTGATACACTTTATGTTATTGACATCATAAATTATATATTTTTATATTGTGTATCCACTAACATGCTTTTATAGTTATAGCTATTTTTATATCTTTATCTTTTAACTTCTATAACAGAATTAAAAGGGGTTTACACACTTGCTGTAACAGTAGTACAGTATTCTGTATTTACCTATATACTTACCTTCAACAGCATGCTTTATATTTCCACAGGCTTTTGTGTTGCTGTTTAACATGTTTCTGTTTCAATTTAAAGGACTGTCTATAATATTTCTTATAAGGCAAATCTAGTGGTAAACTTCATATCTTGTTTATCTTGAAAAGTCTTTATCTCACCTTCATTTTTTTAAAATTTAAATTAATTAATTAATTTTATTTTTGGCTGCATTGGGTCTTCATTGCTGTGAGTGGGCTTTCTCTAGTTGTGGCAAGAGGGTGCTACTCTTCATAGCGGTGTGCAGGCTTCTCATTGCAGTGGCTTCTCTTGTCACAGAGCACAGGCTCTAGGTGCGTGGGCTTCAGTAGTTGTGGCATGTGGGCTTCAGTAGTTGTGGCTCACAGGCTCTAGAGTGCAGGCTCAGTAGTTGTGGCTCATGGGCTTAACTGTTCTATGGCATGTGGGATCTTCCCAGACCAGGGCTCAAACCCATGTCCCCTGCATTGGCAGGAGGATTCTCAACCACTGCACAATCAGGGAAACCCCTCACCTTCAATTTTGAAGGACAGTTGCTGGATATAACATTCTTGGTTGGTAGTTTTGTCTTTCAACATTTTGAATATATCACCCCACTCCTTTTTGGCCTGCAAGCTTTCTGCTGAGAATTCCACTGATAGTCTTAGGGACATTCTTTTGTATATGATGAATAACTTTCCTGTTGCTTTTAAATTTTTCTTTTTGTTGTTGACTTTTGAAATTTGTTTACTATATATATATATATCACTGTGGACTTACTTGGTTTTATCCTATTTAATAGGCTTTAGGCTTCTTGAATCTGGATGTCCTTTTCCTTTCCCAAACTTGGGAAGTCTTAGCCATTTTTTAAAATAAACTTTCTTCTACTTTATATCTCTTTTCCTCCTGTGACTCCCACAGTGCATATGTTTCTCTTCTTGGTGGTATCCCACAAGTCTCTTAGACTTTGTTCTCTCTTTTTCATATATTTTTTTTTTCTTTTAGCTCCTCTGACTGGATAATTTCAAATGACTGTCTTCAAATTTGCTGATTCTTTTTTTTTACTTGATAATGTATGCTGTAGAACTCCTCTGGTGATTTTTTTTTTTTTTTAGTTCAGCTATTAATTTCTTCATTCTAAAATTTCCATTTGATTCTTTTTAGTATTTTCTATTTGTTTGTTTTAATTCTCACTTTACTCAATCATTGATTTCCCAAGCTTATTGACTATATTTTTGACTGTTATTTTGAATACTTTGTCAGGTAATTTTATACCTCCATTTCTTTTGATTTAGTTTCTGGAGATTTATTTTGTTCTTTGATTGGGTCAGTTTTCCTTGTTTTTGTATTTCTTATAGATTTGTGTTGGTATTCATGCATTTGAAAAAAACAACCACCACTTTCAGTCTTTATGGACTGGTTTTGTACAAGAAAAGGCCTCCAAAGAGATTCTGTGGGTGTCTCAAACTTTTCCTGTGGATGCATCTTCTCTGTAGATTGCTAATTAGAGGGATATATCATTTTCTTTTTTTCCAGGAGCTTGTAATCCCTTGTACCCTTGGTGCTGTACCATAGGTCCTCTGAAACAACAGCATGCCACAGCTCATTTTTACTCTCAGCACTGTTTAGTCCCTTCAGGCTAATATAACAAAAATACTAGAGACTGGGTGTCTGGAGGCTGGGAAGTCCGATATCAAGGAACTGGCAGATTTTGCATCTGCTGAGGACCCTGCTGGTTCATTGATGGCCACCTTCTTGCTATGTTCTCACATGAAGGAAGATGTGAGACATCTCTCTGAGGTATCTTTTGTAAGGACACTAATGCCATTCATGAGGGATCTATCTTCATTATCTAGTCACCTCCCAAAGCCCCCACTTCCAAATACCATCACATGGAGGATTAGGTTTCAACACACGAATTTGGGGAGAACCCAAATATTCAGTGTATAGCATCAGCCCCCAAGCATCTAGAGCATGCAGCATCCTATCTGTGCTCTGAGACAAGCAAGACAGAAGCCAGTCTCCTTAGCAGACTCTCCTGGAAAGCTGAAATATTGAATGGATGCTCCACTCTTCTCTTTCTTCCTGAATGAGAGGTTACTGAACAGTAACAGCCTCTGTCTATTGCACCACACATCCTGTGGAGCAGCCGGCAGCATGCCACTGGGCTCTTTTGTTTTGAGCAGCCCCCAGCCATCTAGAGAATGCTGGAGACTATCAGTGCTCTGAGACAGGTGAGACAGAAGCAAACCTCTCAGGCAGCACCCCCTGAAAAGTCAGAATGTTGAACATTTGGTCTGATCTTCTCTTTCTCTCCAAGGAGAAACTGGAACCTGGGAGTTTCCTCCAAATTATGTGGTAGTATGGCAGTGGGAAGAACTATTGTGAGAGCATGCCACAAATTTTCCTGCCAGTTTTGATGTGGCTGGTTTTGTGCTCATGTTGGGTGCAAGAGCCCCTAAACTGGTGTCTAGAGTCTTCACAGAGTGAATTTTCCCACTTCGTAATGTTGAATTGGTGTTTCCATGAGAGAAAGAGCACCATCTTGTTCTCCTTCTAATTATTTTAATATGAGCAAACCATAATTTCTTTTTAGTAAACCTTACAAAATTGAAATTGATAAGAACACATAGTATTAAGAAAAACAGAAATTTGATAGGGTTACACATACTTTAATATGCTTTATGTTTAATTTTAATACAGTGATTATAGCCTTTGTTTACAGCAAGTCAAGAAATTTAAGTCATCTCATTTACAACATATGTATTTTGAAATTTGTGTCTGTGTCTCTGTGTGAATGCATCTAAATCCAATTTTAAATATCACAGTATAAATATCAAGCAATAAAAATTAGCTATGTAGTTACATAGGTTATACTATTAAAAACTTTATTTTAACTAATATTAATGCACATTTTGTAATTTTATTTTATTTTTATAGTAACTTTAAAAAATATTCAACCTAATGGGCATATGAAGTGTAACAATGTTAACTGTGAAACATAAACTTTGAAATTTCATAGATAATTTTGTTTTAAAATTTGAAACTCTGTCATATAACTTTAAGTAGTGTTATAGCTATAATACTATCCAAACAAGGGAAGATTAAAGGACACTATTAAATGTAAAAAGATCCTAGGGAAAAAAACAAAAAACAAAAAACAAACAAAAAACAAAAAACAAACCTGCTTTTCCAAATATGTGAACCGTTAACCATAAAACCATTGAGGCCTTCAAGCTATAAAATGTGGGAGGGGGAATGTATGAAAAAATATTGAAAACCAGCAAATATTTCTAAGTTGATATAAATTTCAAACACTGCAGGAGACTAGCTCAAACTGATGAATGAAAAATCAAGAGGAAATTCTTGCCTCTATGGTTCTGTCACATTACCTTAAGTTATATGTGGTCTGAATTATCATGTCTTAGAAAGACAATTTTTTCCTAGTGAATCTTGACCAAAAAAGCATGCAAAGATTAATTATGTAATATCTAATGACAGAAGTGTAGGAAATTTGTAAATTTCCTTCTATTAATATATTTTTGCTAAAGATGTAACTAAAATGTTAGAACATACTAGGCCAAATATATATGATACAGGTCATCAATGAGCTTTGATGGGTTTACTGTCCCTGGAACTCATGTGTACTTATTTAATAGTATCTTTATTGAAGCAAGTAAAACTTTAACATCTATTGCTATAAAATGCAAAAAAAAATATTTTAATTGTTAGGAAAGAATTTCAGTAACATGTAATTGGAGTAGAAGTATAGAACAACAAAATTTGTCATGATTATTCTTTACTGGGGAGGAAATATCAATAGCACTAAAATTTTAGTTAGGGAGGAAAGAGAAGGGAAAGAGAAATCAATATTACATTCAAATGTGTAAAATGCGATTGTAATCTAAAACTATTTTATAAACTAAATAAAAAACAAAAATCCTGCTGCAGATAAAATAAATTTATGTATATACATGGCATGTATGTATGGCTTTTTTTGCCTCAATTATCTGGATAATTTAAAGTTAGAAAATTTTGATCAAAACGTTCTAGATTAGTGCTTTAATTTTCAATTTCACTTTTCTGTGTTAGAAATGTTTTATGTGCTACATATACTATTAAGTTAGAAGACAGAATCAGAGCCACCAGTGCAAGAGAATACAGTGAACCTACTAAAGGCATAATCCAGAGAGAAATATTAAACATTTAGATAATAATGTCTCCTATGACTACCCAGTCAAATTTTCAGAAATTATTGTATAGCTAAGGTTAATTTTATCTGTCCATCTAATTAATTTTCCCTACCAGCATGTTTGAGTGTTAAATACAGAGTAGAATTAAGTTTAAATTAAGTTTTACATAATTTCTGGAGAAATGTTTCATAGATCCATTAGATACAAACATATACAGATTTACTTTCTAGTGTATTATAATATTCTAAGGACCCTAGAGCATTGAAAAGATGAAGATATTTATGAGAAAGATAAATATGATTCCCCACAACATTTTATCTTATTCTAGGATATGAAATGTGGAAGATATAGAAATATGTTTAATCATGATTAGTGGTTAAAAATATCTTTCCTGTTTCGCAAAGTAAGACATGTTTAATCAGTTATAGCAGAAGCTATGCATGTATATAAACATGAGATAAATCACAAGGGAGAAAGTTATAGATTTTATTCAAGTGGAAACAGAAAAATTATTCCAAACCTGACAACAACATTATAGGAGGCCATTGAAACCAATGAAAGAACATACAAGGAAACGAACAAACAGAAAAATGAGATTTATAGCACATTATGTAATGAGGGTGGAGACGTGAGATTGTAACAGTCATTTAAGTTGAAATATTTGTATTAAAAACTGTAAAAATTCGTGGAACAAAAAAGGCAGAAATTTTAAAATAAATTATGGCATTTCCAAAGTAGGAAATAACAATACGTTCAATACAACTTTCCATCCATCCTATGACTGGATTTATGTAGCTACATGATCCTAATTTAAATTTATGTCTTTGCTTTAAATTTAAGGCAGTAGTACTGTCCAACAACCCTACTACCTTCATTTAGTCCAATTCTTCTACCCCTTCTCTCTGTCCTCAAACCTTCAACCTCCCCTTTCCCATTATGACACTCAGCTCATTGCTTCCTACTTCAAAAAGAAAACACAAGTTATCAGAAGGGAAAAGCCACATACTCCCAAAATTGTCTATTTGCCTAACTGCATTTTGGCCTGTATATGCTGGATGAGTTTCTATGTTCTCACCAAAGACACTAGAATCGGTCATTTCTCATTCACTCAAATGTTTCATCACTTCACACACTTAACTCCAACAAATTTCCCCACTTTCTTTTATATCTTTGAATGTTTCCTTGTTAGTGGTTCCTTGTCATCAGGATACAAATCACATAAGAATATTAATTGTAATACTAATTAAACTAGTATTATCTTATGTGCCACAGCATACACTCTTGACCTCTACAATCTCAAGATTTTGGCTACTCATTCCTATTTAGGCTGCCATTGGGTTCACAAACTGCATAGATTCCACCCAACTTCATCTTCTGCATGACATCATAACTACTTCCCTCTCACCCCAGGTTACCTTTTTTTCAGCTGAAGTTTGGGATACCATAAGATACTCTAAATGCTGAATACCCACCACACAAAAAGGTGGAGGAATTAATACTTCAGGGACAGTTTCACTAATGGGAAAAAGGAACTGGCAGATAAAATCTTCCTTGCTCTCCTGAGCATAACTCCCTGAGAAATACCAGTCCATTTGCCTCCTGGAAGGACAGTACCATGAGATCAAGCTATGAGTCATGTTTGATATCAAGAGGTTGTCAAGTTAACAGCCACCCTCCCTGCTTCCCTGCTCAGTTCCACTTTTCCTCACTTTGTCTTTCTGGAATTCTTCTCTCTAATCAAGTAATGTCATATATGACTTTATCTCCAGATTAGCTCTGGGAAACTGACACACTCAGTTTTAGCCATTAATAAACACACACACACACAGCTTTATTGATTTGTCCAACTCCATTTGTTTCCATCCATATATAAATGCCTTAAAATACATTTTAAATACTCCTTATCCTCATTTCTCCTTTGCCATTCTCTCTTTCTCACTCCCCATATCTCTCCTAACCCTGCACCCAAATTGCTCTGACATGGTCATCAGTGACCTCCATGTCCATCAAATGAACAACGCTCATTTCTTAACTTTACCGTATTTCATACCATTCATCATATTACTTTCCTAGAAATGGTTTACTCCACTTGTTTCGAGGAAGCCAAAGTTTTCTGGTTTTCCTCTTATTTGCTACTCAGACCCTTTGACTAGTTTCTCACTCTCTAATGAAATGAGTCAGGATGTGAGTCCTTTGCCTTATTCTCTATTGTATCTTCACTCAGTTAATTGGTGGTCTCCTCTTGCCTCATTGTTTTAAATACCAGAGACCTGAAAGCTCTCAAATTTTATCTAGAGGGTGATCATCTCTTGAGTTCTTGAGTTGTAGCTATTTGCCTACTTGACATCACTATTTGGGTATCTAATTATCTCAAAATTAAAATTATCTTCTATATGAACTTCTAATTTTCCCCTATAAACCTGTCTCTCTCATCGTTCTCCACCCAAAAGTGTTATTTATCATTAATTTCTTTATTTAGTGTTTTTCCCATGGGGATGTAAATTTTGTGGTGGCAGAGATGTTTAGCTGTTTTAGTCATTGCTTTATCCCTAGTAATATAAATGGGCCTGCCATAACTATTTCTTGAATAATTTGGGGGTGAAATATTTGAATATTCTCCATTATTCTGATCCCTTGAAACAAATGAATTTATTCAGCAGGTAGAATTTACTTCATATTCTAAAAAGAAAATGATTATTGAAACATAGGCTTCATAAAATCAAATCATATGTTACTGTTCAAATAAAAGTCAATGTTAGTGTTTATTAAGATTTTGTGTTTGAAGATCTTTCTCTTCTGATTCTTATCCCCTATAAGAAATGTGGATTTGTATCTAGAAAAACTGGAGAGGTATAGAAATAAAAATCTGGATTAAAAGAAGTTACTTGAGATAAAAATGATTTATTTATCCAAAGTGGCAACTAGTACATGAAACCTACTATTGAAGATATATCTATGTAAAAAGACAAAGCTTTTCAAAATGTAGGATTAAAGAAATCTGAATAGAATAAAAATTAAATATTCCAAAAGTATAATGTATGTGGAATATTAGCACTTAAGATCCTGTAGGGCTCTATGATTGAATGAGGTTTGCATACATGCTTTAGGAAATACAGAAATATATAATTCTTTGCAAACAAATATTAAATCAAAGGTGTACTAGCCTTTAAAAAAAGCAGTCAGTATTGAACTAGATCTACTAAACCAAACCAAAGTAAGCCTTACTTTAAGCAAAATATACATTAGTAAAAATATGAGATTTTTTTTTTCTTTTTTTTTTTTTTTCTGCGGTACACGGGCGCTCACCGTTGTGGCCTCTCCCACTGCGGAGAACAGGCTCCAGACGCACAGGCTCAGCGGCCATGGCTCACGGGCCTAGCTGCTCCGTGGCATGTGTTATCTTCCCGGACCAGGGAACGAACCTGTGTCCCCTGCATCGGCAGGCGGACACTCAACCACTGCACCACCAGGGAAGCCCTGGAGATATTTGTTTTTTTCTTAGTGGTACAATATGATTTCTAAAATGCTGCTAAATTCTAATTCAATTTCTGACACTGTAGCATTTTGTCTGTGTTACTTCAGTCTTGGAAAACATATTGGGCAATGTCTATTGAGCCTTTTTGAAGTAAAAGATTGCTCTTAATTTATGATGTATGTGTTTCCAATTTTTAATACTTCAGTTTACCAGAAAAAACGTATACTTGTTCCTCATAGATATGTTGCTTTTACAATTCATGAATATACAGTGAACCATATCTAAGTACAACAAAGTCAATTAAATTTCTTAAAACCATCTTTTAAGGGCTTAGAGAGAGTAAAAGTAGAATATAGACATCATTTAGATAATGCTTTAGATAATAAGTAAGCAACCCTAAAATATAGGTTTCTGGAAGAGGTCCAGCCTATGCTTCAAAGTGATAGCCATCACTTGGCAATAAATATTGTGTTTTATGCAATGATTCTTGATTGAGCAACGTGGGGACAGAGATGAAATCATGTCAAATTGACAAAGACAAATGCAAACACAGAGCCCAGCCTATAGTGGTCCCTTAGTGAGTGTCACAAGGTGATGAAAGAATGAACACACTGACCAGTTCAACAGGAACCCATGGTAGATTGCCAAATACCCTTCATTAATTATTTCTCTCACAAAGGCTGGAATTGTGTTGACCAATTTAAATTTCTGCCTTACTTGTGTGAAACCAACCAGTTCCTGTGTTTTCTCTTTTATTTGTAAATTTGGCCATGTGTGGTTACAGTGGAGACAGGGACATCACAGTGGTCAAGATCACTTAAGAACAACTCACTTCTCAGTCACATATGAAAAGGAGGAAAGTGGAATATAAAACTTAGCTTTTATCAATGTTTACTTAAATTTATATATTTATTTAATTTCAGAAAATGAAAATTGAAAAACTAAAATATTCCCATATGCCCTTTACTCAGATTCCAATGTTAACATTTTAACAATTTGCTTCATATCTCATTGTCTCTGCCACTCTGTCTCTATCTGTCTCCACTCCCCACCCTGACACTTTTTTTCCTGGGATATTTGAGGAAATACCCCTGGATATTCCCCTGGATACTTCAATGTATTCATAAAAACTATAATATTCTCTTACAGAACCACATTGAAATTACTAAAATCATGAAATTAACACTAAAATAATGCTATTATCTAAGTGACATACTTTATTCAAATATCAGTCACTATTTCTCTCACTAGAAAAAAAAAAAATATTTCCTGGTCTGTGCTTCAACCCAGAGGCCTTTGAAGCATTTAGTTGTCATGTCCCTTTAACATTCTTTAATATGGGACAGTTTCTCAGTTTTTCTATTAATCTGTATATTTTATCTTTCATGACATTGACATTTTTGAAGAATAAAACCATTTATTTTCTAGAATGTCCTCAATTTGTATTTGTCTGATATATTTTCATTATTAGATTTGAGTCATGCTTTTTTGGCAGAAAAACTACAACAGTGACATTGAATTTTTTAAGTGCACTGTACAAGGGGCACATGACAGTTATCAGTAATTATTGAGCAAGACCACATTTGCACTCTGCAAAACATTACTTTCCTCCTATATTGTGAAAGCATATGTTCCAGGCAGCATGTGTATAATAAAGTGTTATAAAAGTTCTAGAATAAGTTGTCAAATATTAGTATAATTGAGGAAAACCCTACAGAAATAATGGAACTTTAACAAGAAGGATGAAGTATAAGGACAATAAAACATCCAGACAAGGAGACCTAGTAGGATGGAATTCATCACCTTGCAAAATTGGTTAACTCTGCCTGGGCCATTCTGAAATGTTATGAAGTGTCTATGGTACATGTGAAATCAATTTTTCATCACCCATACTATAAACCACAATTAATAAAACTATTCTCAGGAGGGATTAATTTTCATAAATCCAGAATGCCTTTTGATGTTCATAATAGTACGTAAAGTCGGGAGAATACTTTTTATTGGTCCATCTGTCCAAAATAAACTAGCGTTTCTGTGTTTTGCTTCTATGTACTTGTTA